>NC_133322.1:5661893-5830219 GCF_012295235.1 Primulina huaijiensis
ATAATATAGTTTTATCACTCTGAATAAAATATATTTGAATTATTTCTTATTTTTAGTATAAAAAATTATTGATGGTTTAATTTTTTTTATTAATTATTTGATAAGTTAATTTTAGAATACTACTAGATTGGAATATGTTGGGTTCTAGAAATGCAATTATTTATATATATAGTAATTTCTGTTATTACATTGCTAATATATTTAACCAAAGGTGTATTTTATGGATGATAATTTGAAACTTGGTAATTTGCAAAGAAATTATTTGAAACTTGACTTGATGTTCTAACCAAATATCTTTAAACAAAAACTAATTTTGAAATGTATTTTCCTTCATGCATAAGCAAAAACGCCTTCAAATTTGAGTATGTTATCGGATCAAATTGGGTCGGGTTGAACCATATGAAATCGATTAGGGGATTCAAAGTAATGGAATTGATACAATCTTATAATTTTTTTTATTTGATCGGTTCTAAATTTATCGATTGGATTATGAATCGATGAACAAAACAAATTGGACCAAATTGTTGATCGAATTGGAACGAATCACGACTGAGTTTGATTTTTCAGGGGTTGAGTCTAGTTTCGAGTCCGTGCTGATGAAGTAGTTTTTTTTTTAGTTTTAAAATAAAAGTTATAAATTTTTGAAATTGAATTTATAAGGGATAAAATAAAATGTAAAGAAAAATGTTATTATAATTATAATATAATAAAAGAATGTAGTTAGATTGATAAAACAGAGAGGGTAATTGAATTTAGCGAAGTAGTGATTTAAGCTTAAAGTTGAAAAAGCGGAGTCTTCGGAGAGAAGGTGAAATCTGCAAGACTGGTACACTCGAGGAATAATCTAATCGTGATTTTTTCGTGTGAGTGATGGGAGATGAGAAATCTTTAGGGATAATGGGGAGCAGCAGTAGAGAAAGGGATCGAGAGCTTCTGATACCAGTAGCGGATTCTGTTGACCACCATCAGCACCACGATGATGAGGGCGCTTCCTCCTCCTCCTCCAAGCCCTCCCCCTCTTCTTCTTCATCTCAACATCATTCTGGCTGCGAGGTATTATGATATGCGTCCTGTTTTGTGTTCAAGTTTCTCATTTTAGGGTTTACCTTGTTAGTACTAGTCGTTTGATTTATTTGATTGGATGGACTTTTCGGGAAGTGGTTGCTTTTGTGTCCTCTTTAATTATCTGCTAAATTTGGTGCATGTTTGCTTAGCATTAAGCACTGCGGTGTTCAGTAATGACGATTGGAGGGCTTGTTTAATTGCTGTGACTGAAAGCTTGGTGTTTTCATGACAGCGACAGATAATTGTGAAGAAAAAAATGATCTGTGAGTTATTGTTTAATTAAGTGTAGATAGTAAAAGGGAACCTGCCAAATTTGGTTTGTTACCTTTCTTCAATTCGATTCTTCAGTTGTGCA
This sequence comes from Primulina huaijiensis, assembly GCF_012295235.1. Taxonomy (NCBI): domain Eukaryota; kingdom Viridiplantae; phylum Streptophyta; class Magnoliopsida; order Lamiales; family Gesneriaceae; genus Primulina; species Primulina huaijiensis. The sequence continues at coordinate 5,663,314 of NC_133322.1, forward strand.
TGCATTTCTAAAACTCAAGGTGAAATGTGTGGCCTAGCTATAATCGTGGAAGGTGGATTTGTTTCTGATGTAACTCAACTTGTTCAGGATGAGAGTGAGAATGTCGCAGGCATGTGAAAGGTTTTTTTTTAATTGTTTTCGATCATCTGTTCCAAATTAGAAGAGAGGAGAGGCCCAGTTATCTTTCTTTGTTCAGAAATGTTTTAAAAGTGGTTTCAGCGATATATTGGCCCTGTGAATTTAGTTACACGAGGAAGCACACTTGAATTTGGAGTAGGTTTACGTGTACTGTGTACCTTGTGCTTGTATCATCTGAGTCATGTTAATTTGTTTTCTTCGGCGAAAAATTTGGATTGTGGTACCTCTATAGAATCTGTGATTCTTCCTGTGATGGATGGTGAAATATTATCATCCGTCTTGCTTACTGTTCAGGCCTTCTACAAAGTCGTGAGGAGCTGGGCATCAAAGAAATTTATGACTGGATGGTAATTGTTGTAAATCCCTGTTTTATGCAATATGTGTTTTAAGTTAGAAGGATAACAGCAAACATACAGTTCAAGGACCTGCTTAGACACTTAGTTGTTTGAATAGTTATGCTGTTTCCATTCTCTGACACCTAAACTTTATGTTCCCTTAGTTCTGGTTATCTTAATTTATGCATGTTTTCATAACTTAGTATATTGTAAGTTAAGGCCTTTCTTGGTTTACTAAACAAACTAAGGAGGTTTGATCTGTTGTTGTCAGTGTGTCAAATAGAATATGCAAGATCTTAGGTCCGAAAGCAAGATCATACAAATTATTTTGTCTTTGAGTTAGTATTGTAAAGGTAGAGGTGATGCGAGCCTATGCCAATGCTCGGTGTGAGGCTTTATAAAAATTCTTGACGCGAGCATCATTTTCATTTTGTTATATGTTAGGATCTTTAATCCACATATTGAAAATCAGATAGTAAAACAAAGAATTGCAAGCCCCTAACATCATTCCATCTTCTTCACCAAATCTCATTTTTACATGTCATTCATCTGCAAAGAAAAAGGTCTTTAAATTCTTGTAAGTACGTAAGTTGATAGTATTGTGAATTGAGCTTGCTAGGCTGTGATAAGTGGAATTTATGCTGGTGAGAGAGAAGATGAACTACTGGAGGAATGTAATACACTTTTTATTAGAGGATAAAATAATTTCTCTATAGAGTGATCCTTTTTGTTGTGACTGATATTTCTTACTATTTTGATTTGCAGTGTCATCCTCTTTCCTATAGCAATAACTTTCTATATTACTTGGTGGTTTATTCATTTTGTGGATGGATTCTTCTCTCCAATTTATGCCCAACTAGGGATCAATATATTTGGTAAGCTTACTATTCCATGATGATGAAAAAAGTAGGAATAACTTATTAATCGTTTTGATGATATGCTCTGATTCTGTGCATTAATGCGTTCATTGCCTCTGTTAATTTGAGTTATCTCCCTGAAATACCCATTTGAAGCTGTAATATGTTGTTTGTTTTCTTTAGGACACCTTCTGCTGCAGTATCATATATCTATGGTTAACAATTAAGCATCCAGATAAATGTTTTCCGTCTCTCACGTCTTTTGGTGCATTGACATTTGCTACATGTTATGTTTAGGTCTAGGATTTGTTACCTCAATCACTTTCATTTTCTTGGTTGGAGTATTTATGTCTTCATGGTTGGGGACTTCTATCCTGAGCCTTGGAGAGTGGTTTATTAAGCGAATGCCATTTGTTCGTCACATTTACAATGCCTCCAAGCAAATTAGTGCAGCTATATCTCCAGGTACACTTCTTTTTCTTCTTGCATTTTTCTTGTTGGTAGACACTGTAAGCATGGAGCGTAGCTTTTCCAATTTGATTGCAGATCAGAACACTCAGGCTTTCAAGGAAGTGGCCATTATAAGGCATCCCCGCATTGGTGAATATGCATTTGGGTTCATAACGTCATCTTTGACCCTCCAGGTCTGCCATGTTTTGCATCTTTTTCATTTAGCATTACTACATCTGTTTTTTTAGGGAAGCTACATCTGTTATTTTTGTCTTCAAACTTGTTCCTTTTTTCCATCAGAGTTAGTTTTTGTGGATATTAAGAGTTCATTTCTCCAGCTTATGATGATAATTCGATTGTTAATTCCTAAATATTTGTTTACACAGTTGCTCTATAAAGACCTTAAGTAGAGGGATTTCCACTTCTACAATGCTGATGTAATAACATTTTACCACTTGACTTCTTTTCTTATTATTGATGGTGATATATCAGTCGTCTCAAGAAGATTAGCTCGGCTCGTCTCTTCTCTTCTCGTCTCATTTCATGTAATGTTTGTGTTTTTGGGTTTTTGCCTTGTGGTGGTACCTCTTGCTAACTTTGGCACGATGAATCCTATGATTTAAGATTGAAATGGTGGGATGAGTATGAGTCGATACAATTTTAGAATGTTTTAGTTTCTCTAAAATTCTAAATTGTTTGTTTCTTCATATTCAGGTTAAAATTTGGACTTTAATGATCTATTTTGTAATCACTATCATGATAGCATCTCCCTTGATGTGATCATGGAATATAATCTTTGCATATTGCTTTTTTTTTTGTGTGTTTCCTTTTGTAGTCGATAGATCCATGTTTTATATCAAAGTTTGCATAAATTTTGTATATGATTCCAGAATTATTCAGGAGAGGAAGAGCTATGCTGTGTTTATGTCCCAACAAACCATCTTTACATTGGTGATATATTCTTGGTCGGTGCCAAAGATGTTATGAGACCAAACCTATCTGTTCGAGAAGGGATTGGTATGATGCCTGTGCCATGAATCTTCTGTCTGCTAAATTTTATCCTCAACTTTTTTGCCTTCATGCGGTATTTTACTTTTCAATTAGGCATTTCAATACCTGAGGGCATATGTTTCTATCTCACAAGTGCTTGTGTTGATAACTCTTGGATCTTGAATAGCAGTCTAACAGTGTCTGCTAAACCAGAGATTCAGTAATTTGAGATGCCTGCAGCTACAGCTCTCAATAGAGTAAAGAAACATGTTTTTTAATAATTGGAGGTGGGGCAAGAAAGTGATGTGATCTTAAATTTTGGATATTGATCAATGTCAAATTGTATCCTTGGCACTCCCTTTTAGTAGATTAATCGATAGCTTCTTAAGTTCAAGGCATTGGTGAAGCTTTTTGTGTAAATGTAAAATGATACCTTTGCAATAGCAGAGGAAATTTAACGGATTTGACGTGCATAAAAACACAAAAAATATCATATCGAAATTCAATAGATAATGTCTATCGATACCATGCTGCTGATTAACTTCAAATCAAGGTGACAATGCTTTACCCATAGGTAAGTTATTATTTCTCTGGTATTAGAAGGCGTTTTAGCTTTTATTTATTAACACTGCTGCCATGCAATGAATAGTGACTTGACGTATTCTTGTTACTTCACCACATATGTTAAAAAGAAACCAGGGGGAGGTGTGGAGATGCAAATCCTTGATATTAGCTCAAGAATGCTCAAGGCCTAATAAGACTTCAATAAATAGTTCTTCATTAGCATTTGTGCACTCCTGTATGTTTACTATTTGTTTGTTATGTGCAGAAATTGTCGTGTCTGGTGGCATGTCAATGCCCCAGATATTGTCTACCTTGGATCGAAGAATTATTCAAGTCGATAGAAACTGAGATGCATGAAAGTGGATGTGAACAACATTCTCTCTATTTCACTGCTTTACATGTTTGTAGATTAGCCGCTGGCATGTTCTCATAGTTTACTTGGGATAGCGTCTTAAAGTAATAGATTCCCGTCACGTATGTTACTATTATTCAATGTTTCAGTAATGCGAAATTATAAGGACTCATGTTGTTATTTTCCTTTTCGATGGAGCTTTCAAGTTTATCAATGTGCTCGGCTTCTAGTTTTTGATTTCTTGATGGTTTCTGGTAAGCATTGTCGATCCAAAATTTTACGAGGTCAGCCATGCTTCTGGTTATGACTGGTCCTCATTGTTACTTGGGGAGGAACAACTAAATCAGTGTGATAGATACAAATTCTTCAGTCCAAATGCGTTGTGCATTCTTGTTCCTCTCATGGAAGTATAGTGGAAACTATTTCAATCTCTATACGTGCATTGCTATTTATCTATATATCTCCATTTCATGTTAAATTATCAGCGTCAGTTCATTCCACCCATATGACTTCATCTTAAAGGCACATTATTTCATTAGTAACATATGGCATGGTTGTTTTACAGGGTGATGCCTGATCTGATTAGTCCGATAACCACGTCTAGGAAATGATTTTAAAATATTTTGAATCAGTAGATGGTTCTTTGGTTTAAATGGTTGCTGGACGAAGTTATGAGTTCTTATTAAATGAGTTCTTATTAATGAGAAGTAACGAGACTTGCTCGGTTGGTACCGTATTACTCCATAAACAAAGAGTTTGGTTGTGAAATTAGCTGTATTGTACTATATTTCAAGTTGTAAGAACAGCATGAATAAACTAACTCAGGTGTGTTATATAAGTAGACAGCACGCTATATATTTGGTGAGAGACATTGGAAGGTATTTATTACATGGGAAAGCATTTTCTTGGTCTTTAGTAAGCTTTGTACCGGATGGTCTAGTTAGAAAGACGTTCTGAATTCAAGTGTTACCCGTGAAGAAAATGTCAACTATTTTGTGCGTTTTTTTTTTTTGGTATGTTCATTTTACACTAAGCAAGTTTGAATATCAGATAAAGTGTGTGTTTTCCATTTTGTTACGTAAATACTTATATGAGAATACAATTTATAACATGCCCCAAAAATGTAATATATGCATGGATGGATAAAAAATGATAAAGATGTAAACGAAACAAGCCGAGTCGAACAATATCAAGTTTGAGATCGACTCGTTTAAAATTTATATAGACTCGAGTTCGATTCGATCTTTTATCATGAGGTTCGAGCTCAGCTCATTTCGAAAGTATTAAGCTTGCGAATAGATCCAATTCGGTTCGTTAATAGCTCGTTTATCATGTTTAACGAACATGGTCTGAGTTCTACTCGTTAAGCAAAATTGTTTTTGAGCTCGTCAAGCATTTGATTTAGCTCGAGTTTAAGCTTGATTCGAGTTTGTTAATGATAAAATCGAGTTCGGGCATATTATAAAATATATTTGTATAAACTAATTTTAAATTAAGACAAAAAAAAGTAAATTCATTCATAAATAACATACAGACGAGCATATTGACGAATATGTAGATAGGCCAATCTTGAATCAAATAAACGAGCTAAACTCAAGCATGAACTCGAGAACCATGTAAATGAACATGCTCGCGAATAGTAAATGAGTCGAGCTCGCGAGTCAGTCGAACTCGTGAGTCACATAATCGAGCATGTCACGAGCACACTAACCTAATATCCTTAAACATGAATTCAACGAATGATCTCAAACGAGCATTATATGAAGCCAAGCTCCGAATTTCTTTAAGCTCAATATCGGCTCAATAAAATTATAGATATTGCTATTAGACTCACATACGATTTGGTTCGTCATCCCTTATTAAGATCCCTGAAAAATTATTAAAATACGACAACTTGAATTATTTGATTCGAAAGTTTAAAAACTTTAATATATTCATTAATATTCTACAAATACATTCAACACCAAACAAATTCAAGATTTCAAACTTCGAAGCATGATTCACACACATGATCAATAGAATTTGTGGCAGGTGAAAGGAAATTATCTGAAGGAGAAAGGAAATTATCCAATTAAAGCCTAGAATATCTGAGTTTTAAACTTTTTTTTGAAAGGATCTGGGTTTTAGACTTATAACTAAGCTTTGCGGTTATTTAATAAAACTTGAAACTAAAAATTCATAATAAATAATTTTCGAATTGCATCCTAGCAGTTCATGGTAATCATTATATTTAGAGCACATTCTAGTTTCATCTCATGCACCATGGCAAGAGCACACCATTTTTTTTCTTAATCGTTTACAAAAGGAACTGCATCAATTTGTGTATCATCGATGAAATTCACATCAACTTGATGAGGAAAAATATAATCACCCACTCAATTTCAATACAGAGTACACAATCAGCTATGAGAAATAACTTATTTTCTAAGAACATTTGAAATTCTACAAGTGTTTCGTTCAACTTGTTTTCGGAACAAACCGCCACAGGTCCACAGCAACATCAACTTCCTTTTTCTTGTGAAATTTGTACAGTTGGGGAACATCGAATCGAAGCTAAGAAAGAGAGGGTGGTTTCTCATTAATGCGAGTTGTACAAAAGCTAGCAAACTACCAGAGATACAGAAGTCAATATAGTTACCTCACACAAAACTTCTGCACTGACAGCATTATAATCTCGCAAGGACGTTCTTTTGACATGCTGCAGTCACAATAGATCAAGAAAGGTAATAAAGTGAGAAATGGTATGATGTGCTGCTAATAATGTTCATTATAAATATATTTGAACAGAATATCGATGCTACAGGCAAATAAATTGAGGTAGAAAACTAGATGTGGAAACCCCAAACTTTGTCAATATCAAGGAAAGTGGTGCAGAAGTGAAATATAGGCATGCACAGGGAGAGCAAAAGCCAGAGTCTCAAACAGAAGGAAGCTAACTTAAACTTGGGAACAAAACTGGAAATGGTTCACAACTACATAACCGATAAATTAACCAATGCAAGTTTTGTCACAATTGGACTGGATGATAAAACTAAGACATTCACAAACAAAGTACGTAATAAACTCAACCCAGTACGGCATTTGAAATTAAATAATATGACATCCCTCGGATGTTCATTCCACAATTTTCTTCGCAATATTCACTGTCAGGCGAATGACAGAACTTTATTCCTCATAGAACTTCTAGTTCAGTGTATGCAAGTTTGAGAACACAAAGCTCATTGACCAACATCAACAGTCTTTAATATAATTGATGAAAAAGGGCGATTTGCTTGCTAGCCATGCAGGATACTTTGCAGACAATGAATCCAAAAAGCAAGCAGTTAACTCGGTCATTTAAAAAAGAAGCAAATCCTCAAAGCTCTGATAGCGAATGAATAGAATATAATTTATGATTCAGTAGAAAAAATTTCCATGACAAGTGGCTGCAATTTGGAAAGACAACATGAAAATTTAATCACAGTTTATTGCATATCAAAAGATGAAAACAAATTCAAACATATATGATCCCAGATACATGAAAAACACAAGCTTACGTCTCTTGTTGTGCTCTTGTGCAACGAATAAACTGCTCGAGAAGCAACCTGATGTGTTGATAATTTTTTAAAAAACTAGATATATCAGACAAAAGAATGTAGCCATGGAGGTCTCCTCCCAATATTATTACAAAAAAACACATTGTGAAACTGTAGTTCATGGGTAACCTTCAAAGCTGTGGAGAGAAATTCCATGTCAGCTCCTTTCTTTCTAGTACCAAATGGAGGATTCAGTACAACAGTATCCACAATTCCACCTATACAAAGGTCAGGAACTATTCACACATACAGCATTAAAAATTCTTGGCCGTCTAACAATTTATAAGGATTTTCGAATACTCTCTTTCAAGAGAAATTCATCAAATGTAACAGAGATGTATTAATTAAAATAGTTTTGTATTTTTGGTTAGGTGGATCAAGAGAAAGAACTACCTCGCCATCTTAAGTGCCTTATATCACATTGGATGAAATCCACATCCAACTGCAATTACAATTCACCGTGAACAAAAAATAAACCATGTCAAACCTTTCAAATTCAGTCGCATAAGAACAACAAAATTTTCGAATTAGCAGAAGTCTGGCCTCTCTACACAAAGACAAAAATAAAAATGAAACCACAGAAATTTTAGTGCATACTTACTCTTGGAATTCGCATAAATTCCAAAACATGCACAGCTGAAATTAAAGAATGAATTATTATCTTTCAATGTAAAACTCAAAGCTTATATCAAAACAATGATGTTTGGAAACTGCAAGACAGAAAAGAACAATATCTAGATTTGTTGATAGCTTTACAAAGAACATACTATGGGATGTCGTCATGGAGAGATACTTTCCCATTTTTATACATCTTGAACATCTGATTAGTTCAGGGATAAAATCCAATTAAATACTAGTGTCTATGTGGGACTTGTGGTTTTCCAGACGAGACATATGTAATGGAGATTCAAAAGAAAAACAATATCTTCAACAACCATAATCACCAATAACTGAACCCACTCAACAATATAACGCGCTCTACACAAGGTAACTGAGACTCTGTTTCCCTCCCTAAACCCTAAACCACTGGCAAAGAAAGATCTTATTATGAGTAACCAAATTCCAGTACCAAGGCCTTCACTTATAAGAGGGTTTTAAAACTTCCTTCAACTTGCAAAATCAATAGACTCAAAACTCCTCACTACTGCACCAAAGAATTTCATAGGTTTCTTGATTTATCATACATCTCTTGAACTTCTGAAAATAAACATTAACTGTATCATTCAACAGCGAAGAAAGCACCAATCCAACTAAGTTGACTCTCTCTCGTTCAAATATATATGCAGTTTACCAATTATTTAACTGTTTAGCCACTTTGGATAATAATTTGTCTCTTTTTATGAACTTCAGTGGTAAATAGGCAAGTATAGGCATTCATTTCGGCCAATTGAACCTTCTCGAACTGTTCCATTTTAACAGGTTATCAGAAGTTGAGCTCTATTGGTAAACATGTATCAACGACCTATCAGATTTTAACTAGAAGCAAAGCACGTGTAAAACCAGACCTCGAGTTCATCTGCATTTGAGGAAGCAATATCTATAGATTCAGCATCAATATCAATCCCAATAACATGCCTGATCAAACAAAGCATGGATCAACATCCGCACGTTTAAAAAAAACAAGTCAATCCCAGTGCTGGAATCAGATAAGTTTAAGATATATGTACTACAGCGTAAACATGGCACATAAGCAAAAACACTAAAAAAGAACTTACTCACTTACTTTGCACCTAAAAGAGCAGCAGCAAGTCCTAGCGTACCGCAGCCGCAACCAAAATCTGCCACAACCTTATCATTCACATCCCCAAATGAATTATCCGCCTAATTTTAAGCAAAATACAGAATCTATTCATGACCATAAGGTAGCTATACAAAAAAATTAACATAAATGGCAAACCAAAAAAAGCATAAATTCAGCATATGAAGAAAAGTGCATCCGCTAAAAGTAAGGAAAAGGAGAAGAATCGAAACATAGAGAATCTTAACAGTGTAGAGCAACCGAGATGCGATGTGGGGTCCTGTCGGATATTGTTCCAATTCAATCTGATTGATCAAAAGAGACTCCGATACTTTAATTCACACTGATCATAATATACAGGACGAACAAATAAACTTGCATACGCACAAAGAAAACTCCAGCATAAGCATGGAAAAAATTCAAGACCTTTGGGTTGACGAACTGTTCCAGAGAACCAAGGTAGCTCTCCAGCTGCTTCAGCTTCATCTTCTGCTCGGGGAACTCAAGCTCGTGCCCTAGTATGAATGTTTGGAAATCTTTATGCAGATTTTGTCAAGGAATTTTATCTTCACAAAAATATAATTTATTGGTAAAAACTAAAAATTGAGGGAAACGAAAAATCCTCAATCAAGATATTTCTTTGCGTTCACTCTCTGCTCACATATTTGTGGTACTATGTCATACAAAATGTGATATACTTCATGTGGAAATGTGGTACACTTCATGTGGAAATGTGGTACTAAAAAAGTACCCAGAGATCGAACACAAAAAAAATCGACGGTCGATGACTGAAGACCAATTTCCCTAAAAATTTAGGCATAATATTCCAATTAACCTGGATTATTCAATCTTGATTTATCACAATTTAAAAAAAAAATCATTTCCAATTGATAACTATTTACATATAATCGAATTATTAATTTCGAATTGGTGCAAGATAAATTTATATATATATATATATATATATATATATATATAGTCTAAGGGTGGGCGTGAGTCGGGTTTTTCGAGTTCGGGTACTTTTTACTATCCGACATCAACTCGATTATGTCGGGTATCCGAAATTGTTTGTTATTTTCGGATATCTGAAATAATCTAATCATGTTAGTCAAGTAAATAACATTAGACAAATTTTATACGACGAAAAAATATCACGAGAGAAATAAATGATTAAAAACCACTGGATTATTTTTAGATACCCAATCAGATTATACGTATTTTTAATTTTAGTTTATAAATTTAATACCCCGCTTAATTTTGGATTGCATAATAACCCCATGCTTGATCCAAATTAATAAAATGCATGAAGTATTTCAAGAAAATTTGTCTCAAACATTCAAGAAATCAAAGCCTAGCCTTTTGCCATTTGAATCACAATGTAGCCATACGCAGTTCGCCACCTGATGATCTTCAAAACCATTCTGCCACCCTCCCGTCTCGCCAACCAATTCACCGAGCCAAAGAAATTGCGCTACTTGTATCAAATTCTACCAATCTGAAACACCTTCGCCAGGTTTTTGGCCATGTGATTCGCACCCATTTTATGGAATGTTACCCGGATTCATTCCATTATAACAACATCAGTAGAACCTACGGGAGATTAGAATCATACACAGAATCATTACATGTTTACATAACGATGTGTCGCGCTGGAATCACGCCTGATACATTTTCACTGCCTATTGTTTTGAAAGCGGCGAGCCAAAGTTTCGATTTTGAGTTTGCAAGACAAGTGCATGGGATAGCTGTGAAGTTTGGGCTGGAAACTGACATGTATTGTGAGAGTGGGTTGATCAGTGTGTATTGTAAGGCGGGTGATTTTGAAAATGCCCGCAACGTGTTCGGGAACAATACTGACAGAAAACTGGGTTCTTGGAATGCTATCATAGGAGGGTTATCGCAAGGTGGGCGTGCAAAGGACGCCATACAGATGTTTGTGGAAATGAAACAAAGTGGGTTTAAGCCTGATGATGTGACTATGGTTAGTGTGACTTCGGCCTGCGGTAATCTGGGAGACTTGAATTTAGCTCAACAATTGCACAAATTTGTGTTTCAGGTAAAAGATTTCGTAAAATCTGACCTTCTTATGATGAATTCCCTTATAGATATGTATGGAAAATGTGGTCGAATGGACTTGGCTCGTACGGTTTTCGGTGAAATGGAGGAGAAGAACGTGTCCTCGTGGACTTCTCTAATTGTTGGCTATTCTGCGCACGGGCATGTGAGTGATGCCCTCGCATGTTTCCACCGTATGACAGAAGCTAGCATTTGGCCGAATCACGTCACTTTTGTTGGAGTTTTGAGTGCTTGTGTGCACGGAGGATTGGTCCAACAGGGGAAACATTATTTCGACATAATGACGAAGATTTATGGGATTTGGCCTTTATTACCTCACTATGGGTGCATGGTTGATTTGCTAGGCCGTGCAGGGCTGCTCAACGAGGCCAAGTCTATGGTGGAGCAGATGCCGATGAAAGCTAATGTCGTGATATTGGGGAGTTTGATGGGTGCATGTGAAAAGTACGGAGATGCACAGATGGGGGAATGGGTGAGTAAACATTTGGTGGAGTTGGAGCCAGAGAATGACGGGGTATTCGTGGCTTTGTCGAATATATATGCCAGTCATTGTATGTGGGAAGAAGTGGAGCGGATGAGGGAAATTATGAAGCAGAGGAAACTGGCCAAGATTCCTGCTTATAGCTTGCCTGATGGTTCATACTGAAGCCTTATGTTAATTGGAGCTCGATTCGAGGCTCAAAAATAAATTATTTTTTTTTCTCAAGCTCAGTTAATTAAGTTTGAGCTGATGATGAGCTCAACAAGAGTTCGTGACTTGCTGTTGCAGCAGCATAACTTTAATATAGTCATGAATAAATGATGAGCATTCTATCGAATTAGCTTGATGTTATGGGATGAGAAATTGCCAACCTAGCTCACTTATTTTACATGGCGGGGCGGACCAACTCGACGGATCTTGCCCATTTTGACACCTCTCGAGGGGAGAATATGCCGCATGCTAAGATTGGTGTTATAAGGCTATCTCCAACCACAAAATCTATTTTGGTGCAAATTTTACACTATAATAGTGCGATTTCTGCACCAAATACAACATCTATCTCCAACCGATTTACTTCAAATCTTACACCAAAAAGAATATTTTCGGAATATTTCATTTACTTTACATATATTAATTATTATATTTTATTTAATATATTTAAATTATGACTAATCTTTTATTATTAATAAATTTAAATAATAATATTTAAGTTTATCTTCTAAATGTATTTTTCTTTCGATTATTGTATTTGTATATATATTTGTATTTGAATTATGTGTTTCAAATTGCATTTGTATTTCAATTATCTTTTTCATTTTAGTTATGAATTGTATTGTTATATTAATTTTTTATATTTATATTAATTAAAAATCATTAAATTAAATTAGTTTATAAATATTAATAATTAACATAAATAAATAAATATTTTAAAAATCAACAATTATATTTTTAAAAATTTTTAGGATTAAATATCTAATTATTAAAATAAATATTATACTATTATTTTATAATATTTACAATTTTTAATACAAATATTTATAATAAATACACATTTAAAAAAATTAAAAAAAATGACCCTTGCGCCAAATTTGGCGCAGGGGAGAGGGGCTGCGCTATTTTGGTGAAATAGCGCAGCCCCATTAGAGCATTGAATGTTGCGCCAAAATGGTGGTACAGCGTTGGAGTTGCCCTAAGTTTGGCATGATGGAAGTCCAATTTTAGCCCAAGCCAACGTATTTGTCCTTGTTACACCATTTCAAAAAATAATGAACGGATCATTAAAAGTTTGGATTGGCTACGCTTGTATTGATGAATTTGATCATTTTGTATCCACAATTTCAATTTTTTTAATTAATCGATGGTCAAAACTGAGGTGGATTTCAAATTCAATATATATCAAGCCACGAATTTTAATGATAATTACGGTGAATTTCAAATATACACAAGATGAATATAATTTAAAAATCTATTTAGCAAATCTTTTTTACAAATCAAATCAATAAATCCAAAAGCAACATTTGGTCATTGAATCAGCCCCAGGCTATTTTGAAATAAAGACAGATTAACCACCGATTTTCCAGTCTTTAATCAGCAAATATCTTAATAGTGCATGTCGACCTCCATTTTGGACTGAGACCCTGCTCGATTGGCATACTTAGTCAGGATTTCACAATAATCATTTTGGATTATCCGATAAATTTTCCACATATCTATCGAAAAGGTAATTCTCTATCCTTTGAGAATAAATAGTGTCGACTCTTGGCTAAATATGTGTTTAATACACACTTCGAGGTCGATGGATAAAATGGGCTTGCCTTTCAATTTCTTTTTCTTTTGGCGTATGAATCATTTAATTGTTCCCAAATTTTTGTTCAAATAGCAGAAGCAAAAATATGAAAGTGGGGTTGTTGCAATTGTTATCGTCGACCAATTGAAAAGTAAGGAAACCAATAGAATAAGTCGTATTTTTTTTTAACGTTGGGAATATGATTATTATAATTGGATACGTAGTTAAGACGTCATCTTAAATTTAAGATTTTGATGTCAGATGAGTTATAAATCATCGTCAAAAGAAGTGAGATCTTGAGGAGCCAAAGATATATTAATTTAAAATGCATCACTTATATTATTATTTAATGCTTTTTAAAATTTAAATTTTCCGATTAATAAACCAACATATATCCCCCTCACATTCATGATTCATACACCAAAAGAAAAAAAAATTGAAAGATCACCTAGGGCACATAAATGTGTTAAGACATTTAACACTCTCTCACGCCAGAAATGAACCTTTAGAGCGTGAATTTTACAAGACATTATGTGTGACTAATTGAACAGTCCAACACATAACGATGTGCATTGGCTATGATCGAAACTCGTATTTGATATCATATTAAGATTGAGATTTATATCTAACTCAACCCTAAAAGTTAGCTCGATGGAAATGATTGTCCAAGTCTATATATATAATTCTCAAATATTTAATACAGACTATGTGAGAACAAAAATTATATATTCATTAGGTGATTGCCAACTGAATGATATATGCGTGGAATGGAATTAATTACGGGACCAGGGACCAGGGACCAGGGTAAGTAATTGTGGGTGACCCCTCGGCTTACGCATTGTCCATTTCAAAGTTCATTACATTAATGATTTAATGTAGACAGTCCGATAATAATTTAATCTTGTGGATATAAATGCTCGCAAAATTAATTCGCCGTCACACTCAATATTGAAAGAATGTTTGTTATCTTATCATAAACTAGTTGAACAATTAAAATCGATCGATTAAGAAGTAATTTAAGAGAAAATTGGTTTTCATATTGGTTTCTTAAGAGAACATTTTAGATGACCAATTAAAATCGATCGATTAAATTTGAGAAATTTAAGTTTTGGGCTTTCGAATCCAGTCGAGTCGAATATTAATAAGATTTTAAGACCCTACACTACTACAAAAACGTTAAACGACAACGGATTTTATCCGTTGTCGTATCCATTTAAAAACTGTTGTAACTGAGGGTGTTGTTGAAAGTCCGTTCAACGACAACGGTTTTTATCCGTTGTGGTAGATCAAATTTGAGACGGTTTTTAAAACCGTCGCAAATAAAAATAGCGACGGTCGTTATTTCTAACCGTTACATTAACCGTCGCTAGTTAAATCAGCGACGGTTATATAACCCGTCGCTAATTAATCACGAGCGACGGTCATCTTTCAAGAGTTCCGTCGCTAATTTGTTTCGAAAAATAAAAAAAATACTTTTAATAATTTAATAAATCTAAAAGAAACTAATAATCCAAACTAAAATCGTGTAAAAGAAAAAATTTTAAGTGTGTGAAGTAGTAAAATCGTGTAAAAGAGAAAAATTTTAAGTGTTATAAAGTGGTTAGAAAAATTTTACGTGTTGTGTGAAAGTGATAAAATTGTGTAAGATAAAAAAATTTTAAGTGTTGTGTGAAGTGATGAAATAGTGTAAAAGAGAAAAATTTTAAGTGTTATGAAGTGGTGAAAAAAATTTTAAGTGTTGTGTGAAGTGATAAAATGGTGTAAAAGAGAAAAAATTTTAATTGTTGTGAAGGAAAATGGAACGAAATGAGATATTTATAGGCAGTTTGCGACGAGTTTTGGTTAAATAGCGACGGTAAATGATAAAGCGTCGCATATTTTTATTTGGCAACGGTTTGGATTTAAACTGTAGCTAAAACTAGCGACGGTTTTAAAACAATGTCGCTAAATTTAGCGACGGTTAATTCAAAACTATCGCTAATTTAAACGTAGCGACGGTTTTGACAAACATGTCGCTAAATTAGCGACGGTTAATTTAAATCACCGTCGCTATATATCGCAACGTTTTCCAAAACCGTTGTTGTTTTTCAAAAAAACACGCTAAATTTAGCGACGGTTATGTTAAAACCGTCGCTAATTTAAATGTAGCGACGGTTTTGACAAACTGTCGCTAAAATTAGCGACGATTTTAAAATAACTGTCGCTAAATATTGCAACGTATTCCAAAACCGTTGTTGTTTATCAAAAAAACCACGCTAAAATTAGCGACGGTTATTTTAAAACTGTCGCAAATTTAAACGTAGCGATGGTTTTGTTAAAACGTCGCTAAAATGAGCGACGGGTTTTGAATTAACCGTCGCTAAATATTGCAACGTTTTCCAAAACCGTTGTTGTTTGTCCAAAAAAACACGCTAAAATTAGCGACGGTTAGTTTAAAACCGTCGCGAATTTAAACGTAGCGACGGTTTTGACAAACCGTCGCTAAAATTAGCGACGGTTTTTGAATTAACTGTCGCTAAATATTACAACGTTTTCCAAAACCGTTGTTATTTGTCCAAAAAACACGCTAATCGACAACAGTTCATAGAACCGTTGTCGTTGATCCAAAAAAACGCTCAAAGACAAAGGTTCTATAAAACCGTTGTCTTTGACCCCAAAAAAGACAACGGTTTTTAAAAACCGTTGTCTTTGCCCCCCAAAAGAAGGGGGCAAAGACAACGGTTTTTTATAAAACCGTTGTTAAAAAACATACGACAACGATTTTTGTGAAAACCGTTGTAGTATGTGCGTTGTTGTATGCAGAATTTCTTGTAGTGCTAGCTAGAATCCGATCTTGATTTGGAAATTGTTAATATGAAAAATTACACTTAAATTTTGGAATATCGAACTGACCTGGACAAAATAAATTGAACTGAACTTATTTTAAAATGTTATTCATTTTCTCTCTAAACACATTTATAATCCTAACAGAACATTCAGATTCGGTTTGAACTAGAGCTCAACTTTGATTCCACTTGAAATATTTAACCCTATTTGCATGTTATCTAAATTATTTCTCAAAAATAAAATCTCAAAATATATTTATTTAATATACAACGTAAGCTGCTCGTAACCTAGTAAAAATAATTCGAATATGTTTGAGTTGAGTCAAAATCGATAATGTCATTCATACGAAGCAGTTTGATTCGTTTACATCTTATTTTAATGTGTATAATAAATTCTGTGAAGCATAACCTTAAAGAAACAAAGCAGGTCCAACAGTTAACTTCTAGCTTTACATTTTTAACTACGTACCACCCGTGCATGTGGTTGAGTGGGGGTAGTAGGGTCTTGAATAAATACCATATTGTTTGCACTTATTCTTTGTGGTTCAACCCCTCTTCTCTATATAAATAACCCCTTTTTTTTAAAATTTTTCGACACTGAACCAACCAACTAAACAATCAACTAATTTCTCCATCTCTCCCACAGCTAACTCTCTCCTCTCCAAACAAAAGAAAAACAAAGGTGGAAATGGAAAACAGCCCGAAGGAGATAGGCAAAAAGTATTGGAGCATGCTGAAAATAATGCTCTACATGATGAGAAAAGGCGTGTGCAAGAGCAAGCTACTACTGGACTTCCACATGCTCCTCAGCCAAGGCAAACTAGCGAGCAAGGCCATCAATAAGCTCATCCTCCACAGCCACCAAACCTACTTCGCGGCCTTCACCTGCCGATCCGACGACGCTCACATGTCGTTCATCTCGCCCCGGGAGTACGAGTTCAGCTGCAGCAACACCCCCGTTTCCAAGCGCAAGAATAATCGCCACCACCAATACCATGGCCTCTGCCGCCATACGGCACAAGAGATTAATGTCGTGCAAAAAGTGTTCCAGATCTTGAAAGACTACGACGACGATGACAACACCCCGGAGGCTTCCCCGGCGCCCCGTGGAACCTGCATGGCGGCGGACTCGCTGGAGACCAAGCTGAAAGATGCTGACAAAAACCACCAGGTGGACAAAGATGCAGAGGTGTTCATCAAGAAGTTCTACAAGGATTTGAAGAACCAGAAGAGAATAGCTGCGTTGGAATCTCCATCACCATATCACAAATGGGCTCGATAGATCCATAGCTCCAAGCAACTTGTAATTTAATTTGTTTCTTTCCCACTGTTCTTTCAACATCTTAATTCCAGGGTAATTGTGGTCCTATGTAAGACAACTTCTATTATTATTTTTTTACCACGATTTGCATGCAAACGAGCCAGCTGGCAAACGTATATATTCTTGGTATAAAATTATTATATTTTTTTAAAAAAAAAATTTTGAATTATAAAATCAAATTTTAAATAATTATGAATGATATAGTTAGCTTAAATAATTAAATGCATGAAACAGTAGTAAGATTAAATTTAGATAAGTCATGCATATATATATAATCAGTACAATGGGGAGCACATATTGCATTTATTAATTAATTCATATTATATAATTTTTCCTATATTGCAAATATCGAAGAAGTAAATTAAAATTCATTGAATAGATTTATGCTTTTAATTTTCATTCCTTAATTTTAAATATTCAGTTACTGTTTCTTGGACAAAAAAAAATGCTAAATTTTGAGAAGAAATTAAAGATACTTGACATCGAAGGTGATGGCTGGCTCAAAGGCTAGCAATAATTAATTGCTACAAATAAGGCCACTCGAATTCGTGACTCAACGTGTTCCAGTCTCCCAAGTGGTTGAGACATCACTTTTCATTCACGACATATGGAATTAAGGGTACATTGCTATGGTCCAAGTTGGAGGGTACGTGTACGTGACTGCACAATGGGCTCCTATAGTAATTATTTCGTTTTCGTCCTCGCTTTACGAAAATGATTAACCCAAGTTGTTATAGAAGTCCATTGTAAGTCATTATAAACTTATTTTAAATCTGTAATTTTTAAGATGTGAGACAAGAGCATCACAGTACGTAGGAATATCAGACTTGAACACGATTCGTTTGGATAAACTAGATCTATATAAGATCGACAACATATACTATGTGTTCGTAGTGAGCATGAATTTATGTTAAAAGGGGTCCTTAATTTGCAATTGTAGTACTAGGTGGGTTCTCGAGTTATATCCGACTCAGTGTCATCTTTATTATATTTTCATCAATAGAGAATATAGCTGATTTCCGATTTCTCTTAATTATAGATATAGTGTTTAAATACATACACTTATCGTAATTAAGGCAACTGACAAGTCAAAACGGTGGGATTAATCTGGTAATTTTGACTTTTATCATTTAATTTCATTATGGTACGATGACATTACATTCCACATCACATCAATGTGTAGACATTTATTTGGTCCTTTTGTGTGTGTGTAAGAGAATATTGTCATGCACACAATCATGATCTTCAAATATGTTTTAAATACAATGATCTTCAAATTATCATAATGCACGAGTGAGAAGTTGTTCAATTTGAGTAGTTTTTAGGGTTTTTTTTTTTAAAAACTTTATGTGGTCCTAAAACTTAGAATAGGTATGTTACCATGTATATGCATTTTTTTCGTTCTTTTTACGGTTCCAAAAAGAATTTTCAAGCAAATTTATGATTCGTATTTTTTTTATTTCTCTCTTTTAGTTTTTTAGTAGGTCTCTTGTGAGACTGTTTATACGGATCGATCCAATCCATATCTGCTATGAAAAATAATATTTTTCATGAATCAAGTTTCAAATTCGTCTCACAAAAAATAAACACATGAAATCATATCATGTGTTAATTTATGGTTGTAGCCATCGTTCGGTTCGAGATGTTAAGTACCGATCCAATGGGAAGAAACTTCCTATTATTATGCAACTTTAAACAAATTCTCCCCACCATTTTTTTATTATCTCGATTAAAAACTACTGGAATTATGCTCTTTCTAACTTGAATACATATGAAAGCAAATAAGATATTTTATTTCAAAGGCACCTAAATTAGCTAGTCTAAGACCCTCGTGACTTATAATAAGTTCATATATTACATTGAAAATTAAATTTTTTCGGTCACTGTTTAATTTTGGATTTTAATGTATTAATTTGTCGAACTGTAGTCTTAATATATAAACTTTTAATTTTCTACTATTTTGATTCAATTGTTCGTATGGTATCGAATACGTCAGCACGTAGGCCAATAATTTTCGAGACGACATCAACATTTTTCGATATCACATATGCTTCGACGAAATAAATCAAAGCCAAAAAAAACAACACACCAAAACCAAACTTTGAATACTTAGTAGATTAAAATCCAAAACAAAACAAATTACTTAGAGTTGTCAAACGGATCAAACCCTCCTGTCCCACCCTGCCGAAAACGAGGCAAGCCTGCCCACCAAACCCCAACCCAACCTGCCACGGTGAATTATTTTTTTTCTTTAAAAAACTCGTACATAAATTATTATAAATAATAAAAATCTTTCAAAATTCATCAATCTATTATCAAATATAAATCATTATAAATAATATAACTATTTCAAGATTCATTAATCACATATAAAACGTTATAAATAATACATAAATCTTTCAAAATTTATCAAATATAATAAACTATTACAAATAATATAAATCATTCAAAATTCATCGACATAAATTCATCAATCATACATGCATCATTGAAATAATATAATAAAAAAGATATTTTAAACAAACTAGCTGACGGCCCCGCCCCGTTACCCAACTATGCTGACCCGTCTGAGACCACTTTCAAATAGGCCACTAAAATAGTACCTCAACCAACCCCACACAGATATCTCCGAGACAGAAAAGCTATGGCAAAGAAACATACCACTAACGAACTAATAAATACTAGGTTGAATAGGTTGTGGCCATAATTTCCCATTATTAAATAAAAGTCTCTGTCGCACTAAAAAAGGGCGTTGAATGTTTTTTGTTCTTGCACCCTTCATTCTTTTTTGATAGGCTCTATTCATTGTGAAATCATTCTTATCCAGCCATGCCCTCATATTTCAAAAGATTCTTATATTTCTATTTGGTGATAGCATCTACCAATAGGTTACTTCCATATAAACTTACTTCGAGCCAGCCAAAGCCATATTAAGTGCAAATAATGGTTCTTAACTTGGAAATAGCTAGCCACCTCGTATTTGCCCCAAAAATATGGAGACATTTCTCGAATCCAAACGATAAAACGTCCAAGACAATACTTTGAGAGTTCGAAGTAGTACTTTTTACCAAATTTCACAAGCAGGGTTCATATGCCTCAAGAGGGAGCGGATGGATCCTGACTAAGGATGATGATTGCGAAATTTTACGACTTCAAAAGCCATTGGGACAAGTGAACTCGTCGCCAAACTGACTGAGCCGAGAGGTTATGTTCGTGTAACTAATGACATAAACAACATGGTCATTGACTGTTGCACCTCAAGATTCGAAATTGAGGTCAAGTATTAACATGTTTGAATATCCACAGTACCCGCGGAGCCAGAATTCTAGCAACGAATACAGGAGTCGAAAAGTTCAGTTGGCAAAATCCAGAGGGCGATAACGCGTTGAATGTACAAAATATGATAAGGCAGTTAAGGTCAAAATTGTGGTTATAATGCATTTTCAGTTATGGTAATTTCAACAACATTGACTGGCAATCATAAATTGAATCTAATGTAACTCAGTTTAGAGTCCCAAAGCCACTGACATTCTACAATGCAACATGTCGAATAGGAACTTCAGATACAATTAAGCATCCATAGATGTTAAGAGACTCCTAATGCTAGATGCAAAATACATCCTGTGAAAACTAGGGTTCAATCAAAAGTAGTCGATGACTTATAGATCTGACACCAGAACCCAAGTTTATGATGAGGTTTCAGGTCAAGTTCGAGACTCAATTGTAACAAACACTTCTCCCAACTAAAAAAAAGTATCATTTATAGAAGATTAACATGTAAACTCAAACCGTGTAATACACAAATCCGTCAAGACATAAATTTGACTTAATTTTCGCTTCTTAGGCCAATAGAAGTATATTTTTACATAAATCAATGTGTGTTACTAGAGGAAACACTTGCCCAGTCTATGCATATCGGAATTCCTGAGGTGGCATCACCTTCCACATCATTAACCTCATTTAGAAACGTGGTAGGAGTTCAAGTCAGCATGAGTATCTTTGTACTTCATATCTAGGTAATCTTGGCATTTTATTGGAGGAAACCTAAAAAAGCATCTTGTTGCAATATAACATAAGAATCTAGAAATTTAACATGCGAAAGGAAAACAATATTGGCAAAACGAGTAGTGATACTAGAATCAACTATAAGAAAAAAAGCTAGCACTATGGATGTACTCACATTGGAGGATTCTTGTGTGATTGGCATGTTGGCAGGCATTCTACAATGCAATCGTGATTAGGTTCAACAAAGTAAGCTATCTGTAGAAGAACGTTAATCAAGATTGATTGACATCCTGTCTTGCCGTACCAAACAAACAAGTATTAAGGTGGATGCAGAACAGACGGACAATACCCAGTCCAATCCGTAGTGAAATATCACCAGAACGTGGAATTGAGCTCACACATTCGGGCTCTCCAAAAGAGACACCTTTTCACATTGCAGAAGAAGCTATCTCACTTTATTTACACTCTATGTGGTATCTAACGACAGCAGAGAAGATCAACCAAAAACTTGTGAACATTCACACATACTCTTAATTTGAAGGGTTGTGTTTCGATCCCAAATTGAAAAGATGTAAATCCACTTCAATTCATGACCCACTCCGACAAGATCAGATCAATGGTTCGTTCATGGCTATAATCGGTACAATACTCTTTGCCTATGCAGACCACAAGTTCTGCACTATTACCTAGTCTAGCCAAGAAAATCCCATGTACATGAGTTTTCTTAACCTTTGCTGAGTTGCATGGATGGTCGGTGATGAACCAAACAAAAACAAGAAACAACCATGCACAAATTAAACATAAGACGTATTGCATGACAAAGAGGAACTCGCCAAGTGAGAGTACAGGAAGAGAAATTTCAAAAACTTTGGAAAGCCTTACAGAATATCTTTCTTGACCAGTACACACTACCCGGTGTAAGGTAGACCTGTATGGAGAAATAAAAGCAAACACTTTTATAACCTAGCTTATGCAAAGTATCCATACATTTCCTAAAATAGGTAAGTCGATCGAGATTCAATGGAGAAAATTTAACAAACTTGGACCTGCAATGCATTCAAAAATATGATTTGTGAAATACAAAATCAAGTTTCTACTCGCACCAATGCCTATATGGTCAGTAAATAAGCACATTGACACCAAAAGTCAGAAAAGTTTATTGAATTCAAAATAGGGCAGACAGGTATTCATTGCTGCTCCAAATGAAAGAATCAAATCAAATAATTATATCATGATTGAAGTCATTTCTAAAACTCATATTGCTACATTACAAAACATGCCCAATATTTTGCGATCAAGTCGACAAGCGGCCGACTTTAAGCGAATGTCAGCTCCAAATCAGGGAATAGAACATTGCTAACAGAAAATACTTCTATACACTTGCACATTACCTGAAGGTGCAGTTGCTCCAGCGTTCCAGCATATCGCCAAGATTTACAATAAATGCCCTGAAAATCAAGTACCAGCAATAAGATATTGAGAAAGCATCGTCACTAAATTGATAAACATCTAAATATGCATTTGAAGTTCAGACAGCCAAAATTTTCAATGTATATACAGGTTAAAAATACATGCACAACTTGTTCAATTCATAAGGCTTGGTACATCACTAATCCTTCGAAATTGTCAATCCAATGTTAGAAATAACATTTTGATATCGCTCCAATCACTCCAGAATTGTGAACAATGAAATAGACGATTTCTTTGCATACTATTTCAAACATGAATATCGCAGAATGTTTTCAGGAAAAATAAAAATTTTAGGTGACCAACTGCATATTTCAGATCATGCATGTACAATAATTGACTAGAAAACCACTGACACAAGGGACGGAAAATTCTTCCTGAGAAGATAAGAAACAGAACATAAAGCTACCCTTTTAACGGAGGGACATATTCCCATATCTGAGGATTAGCATCCTTGTCTCTACATATCTGTGTTTATTACAAGGTTCAAGAACATATTCGAGGAAAATTAACGAAAGAGTATTTTAAAGTTTTTGTCTTAATCCATACCTGAAGGCCAAAGACGTTGTCTGTAGCCAAAAGAGTAATTAAACCATAATCAGAATGTGCCCCAGCTCCAAATATGCCTTTTGCAGGCTCAGACACTTGATCTAAAGCATAGCCACAAATACTTAAATAGTGTCAATCAAGAAATACCCACTCTTCATTAAATTTAAATCAATCATCACCTGAATAATGTAGCAGCCGCAAGACTGCAATGGGTTTTCCAAGCATTTCGGTTTGGTCAAAAAAGTTAAATATTAAATCAAGTGCCTGGGCTATCAACCGTGAAACAGCTTTTGCTACTTCACTGCGTACAAATAAATATAAAGGGTAATAAGGAGAAAAGAAAATTGATCATATGGAATACTGTTAGAAGGATTGGTAAATCCTAGTAATCTGAAAGAAGAAAAGATGATTTTTAAAAAAAATTATAAATATGTAAAGGAGGAGAAACAATAAATGTATCACTAGTCACACAAAGAAGATGAAGAATATTCAGAGAACTTCACGAGAATGATAAAAGTGTATATTGTGCCTTTATGATTTAAATAAAAGATCATGGGACTAATGGTGCCTGCTTGAATATCACATGGTCATTTAAGTAAAAACATTAGTTTTTCTTAATTGTAAAATCTACGGGCTTGACACTAAGCATCATGCTAGAAATTATTTTCTTGCCACAAAGACAACTTACATTATTATCCAGAATTTAGAACATTTAAATATATTCAATAGATGAAATGAGTCTTCCTCGTGACAGAATAAGAGGTGTCTCACAGAACAAAATAATAAGTTGCAGGCTCATAGGTTGTCACCAAAGTTATGACACAGACAACTAGATACCAAGTACGAGCTTAAATATGGAATGAAGCATTGTCAATTAATGCACGAATAGGAGTTCGTTTTTCATATGCTAATAATTCAGGTGCCATTGCCATATAGTAACATCAAACTACATTAACCATGAAACCATTAGAAGCCATTATGCATTGCTTTTATTGAATACATCATTTGATTTTCTCATGTTTTATTTCAGTAACATCCGCAATTTACAAAATACAAGAAAAAATCGGAAATAATTCAAAAAGCATATAGAGATGGACCATACAGATATAATTAAACCTCCACCAATGAAGAGATTCACCAGATTGGAATTGCATGGAGGTGTTTATGTGATAATAAATATCGTGTATCGCAAAATTTAGGACAAGAGGAACTAACAGTGCCTTCTGATGATACTTCTCCATAGTTTCCCTCCATGCAGGCAAGATGTCTACAAGAGTAAAGAATGACTGATAGTCAAAGCATGCACAATAAAAACACAACTTGTACAAACTTGTTTTGATTTGGTATTTTTCATAATGATTGGTGTCCTATGACATGCTTAAAGGGTGTGCGTGGATGGTTTGTGATTCACTTTGAAAATATGCACATGTTACCATAATGTGGCTTCAACGTTCGACAACTATTTTCTGAACCAATTGTTATGCAAAAAATCAATCCAACCTAAAATATTTACCCGCACGCGGCCACAGATTTGGCCCGTAGAATGGTTTCTGTGCATCAGGATCATCTTCAGACAATTCAATGCCAATGTAATATCCCTCTTTATAATCTCCTGAAACATGCATCGAAACTATAAGATTTAAACACAATTAAATACATGAACCGTAAAAAATTCCAGATGGTTGTGACCAACGGACTAGCAATCATGCAACGGCCTCATTTATCATGCATCAACTATAACCATTAACATGTAGAATTTTTTAATACAGCATGAGAAGCTGGACCAGCATACAGTAGCTAAAAGAGGCTAATCTACAACAATTTTAGGTCGCAGAAAAACTTAAGAAAGATAAACAACTTTCCACAAGTTCTATGTTAAGGCCAAACTTATGCAACTGTTTGGCTTTCGATTTTCCAGATTCAAAATCCCGTTATCTTATAATAATGACCATTTGCTATGACATAAGAATTATTAGACGGAGTTAAAGGGGCACACACAATAAATGTAGAATAAAATCTGAAATAGTTGTTTTCCAAATGAGTATGTATCAAAATATTAGAAATAATCATAGTACATAATATTAAAATTAATAACTAAGTAAAAAATTATCAAACTGACATCAAATTATCTTCCATAAAACTATTTTGTTGTTAAAAGCTTGGATATTACATTTATGCCAATTCAAAATATAAAACGTCAAAGGAACAGGGATATTAGCATAAAGATGTTATCATATTATACGTAGTAATAGAGAGTTTTAACATTTTAATGTAAGATATCATTAAAATAATTCATGCATAGTCTGAGATATTAAAAAAAACACATCAAGAATTAAAACACTAATGTAATAAAAAATATCAGTGTGCATACCATTATCACATTAAACTGATGGGTATTTTAGAAATAAGCTAAAAAATTAGACAAAAGCTATACAATCGAGCTATT
Source organism: Primulina huaijiensis (assembly GCF_012295235.1). Taxonomy (NCBI): domain Eukaryota; kingdom Viridiplantae; phylum Streptophyta; class Magnoliopsida; order Lamiales; family Gesneriaceae; genus Primulina; species Primulina huaijiensis. The sequence continues at coordinate 5,689,269 of NC_133322.1, forward strand.
AATATACTAAATCGTGTAGGAAATTATATTTTTGAAAAACAAAAGAGCCATAGCACTGCCATGCTAAAGATATCGTGATGATTCTCTAAAGGGCCACTTCCTTAATGTATATTACAAATACAATATCATAACCTCAAAAAGACGAAAGTAATAGGGAATAGCACAAACCATGTATTTGATTGACAGGATCCAAATGTTCATCAAAAACAGGAGTATAGCCTCGATTTTTCTCATTTCTTAAAAGCTTCATCTTTTCTTCCATGGGCAAATCAAAAAATCTTTTGCTTTGGAAGAAAACCTCCTCCATGAATTCATTGTCAATTCCATGATTGATAACATAGAAGAACCCAGTATCTAAGCAAGCCTAAACTTCATTTATAAGCTAATGTGTGAGGATACAAAATCGGCTTTCGACATACAAGAGAGATAGAAACACGACTGGCATTCCAGGTCAAAATTCAACCTTTATGAAAACAACTAAACAAACATTGTTGTCCATAAAGTTAAACAGAAAGAGTATCAAGTTTAATCAACCACAGTTCACATCTAGATCACTACTAACGCAAATCACCTCTGGTAGCAGTTCTCCTACATTGACATGAAATAAGAAATAAAATAGTACCATGAAAATTCTTATACGGAAATCAAGCTCATTTTTTATTCACATATAAACCTACAAAAATAAAAAAAGCTCGAATTCGATATTATTGTGATTATCACAAATAAATATATGATTATGAAGTCTGTGATAGATATTATGAGTGCTTATTTTATAATATTTCCCATCAATAATGAGGTTGATGATTATAACAAAATCAAGAGAATAAAAAATAACAATTTCTTAAAACTTATATTGGAATACAATCAATTCCAAAAGCCCAATCACCATCCCCCAAATCTCTCACACTCACCCAAAAGAATTCATACTCCAAAGAACAACAGCAACACACATCATGTGAAGCAGAAAAATAATGCAAAACGAGCGATGAAAACAGAAATCGTTGGATATAATTTCTTTACCAGAAAAAAACTAATTCTTCAGATGCAGTGATAAAAAAAAAGTTCGGAAAATCCACAAAAATCGCAGGGCTTCTGATCAACTCCATCACTGTTTCGCTCAGTAAACAGGATCATACAAACATAAGTGGACTAATTCGTGTGAAACACTGAATTAGAGTAATTTAAGCTAGGGATTTTGCCTGTTTGAGTAGTGAAACGGAGGACTGAATGTCAGGGCTAGAAAGATCGATGCATTTCAGAGATGAGACGCTGGCCGATTCTGGAAGTTGCGTGCTTGCTTTCGCCGACATACCTGCAAATCATATTTTTTATTTGTTTGCATTCAACATAAATAACTAAATTACATTTGTCACAATGGATGGACCTTGTCATTATTTATTTTGTATTACCAGATAGCATCGAAAAATAACAATGACGATTTTCATTATTATGAAAGAAAATTTTTATCTAGTGCATATCTAATAACACCGACTGTGACTTCTATGGTCGTAAAACAAAAAGTTTCTCCTATACAATCAATAAAGATCGGTTAGACAAACCATGCAAATGAATAAGATAAAAACTTGTGATCTCACGGATCGTATTTTGTGAAAAGAATGTTTTATTTGGGTCATCCATAAAAAAATATTATTTTTTATGCTAAGAATATTATTTTTTATTGTGAATATCAGTACGGTTGATCCGTCTCACAGATAAAGATTCGTGAGATCGTCTCACAAGAGACCTACTAAATGAATAATTCACATCCAACCTGAAAACTTGTAAAAATTGGAAAGTTGCTCAAATCCAACCTGAAAACTTGGGTTTTTTTTAAAATTAATGTAAAAAAAAATTCAAAAAAAATTAAAAAATTTTTTTTGTTGCAAAACTACTTTAATCCGCGTTTACAAAGTGCGGACGCTCCACGTGGACGAGAGCGCGGACACTCGCTTACGTGGACGAGCATTATATTATTATTATTATTTATTTTATTATTTTACTTATTAATTTAATTCCAATGAAAATATAAATATTTATAATATATGTTAATTATTAAATATTTTGTATTATTTAGTTGGGTGATTGATATGAAAGGATTGAAAGAAAACGTACATAAAATCAATATTGTATATTTATGTTGTGATTAATATTTTATTTTAATGTTGTGATTGAAATTCAATTAATAATAATAGCTTAAATAGAAAATAAACAATGTATATTTACGAATAGAATGAAAATATTGTAATTTATTGTAAGTTTTATCGATAATATAAGTTAAAGTTAAACATTTTATTGTTGTATTGATGAAATACTATATTTTTATTCTCCTTAATTTTCTTCTTTCAATCCTCTCATATCTCTAATTTTTCAATCACCTAACCATATAATACAATATATTTAATAATTAACATATATTATAAATATTTATATATATTTTTTCATTCGAATTAAATTTAATAATAATAATAATAATAATAATATATTTATAAATATACTTTCACGTCGTGTGAGTTTTTATGTTGCGATTGAAATTAAATTAATAATAATAGATTAAATTGAAAATAAACAATATAAATTTAATAATAGAATGAAAATATTATAATACAGCGTAATTTCATCGATATTATATGCTAAAGTTAAAACTCTTATTGGTGTATTGGTGAAAAACTACTATTTTTATTCTCCTTAATTTTCTCCCTTCAATCCTCTCATATCTCTTTAATTTTCTCCTGTCAATCCTCTCATATCTCTAATTTTTTAATCACCCAACTAAATAATACAAAATATTTAATAATTAACATATATTGTAAATATTTATATTTATATTTTTCATTCGAATTAAATTAATAATTAAAAATTATAATAAATAATAATAATAATAATAATAATAGTATATTCAAATTAAATTAATTATTTAAAATAATAATAACTAATAATAATAGGCTTACGTTGACGGGCTGCCATCTCAAAATAATAATAAATAATAAATAATAATAATAATAATAATAAAATAATAATAATAATATAGTGCACGTCTACGTGGACGAGCGTCCGCGCGCCGCGCTTTGTAAGCGCAGATTAAAGTAGTTTTGCAAAAAAAAAAATTTTAATTTTTTTTGAAATTTTTTTTTATTTTACATTAATTTTGAAAAAAACCCTAAAAACTTGGTTTGAAAAACCATGCAAATGAATAGTTCAAGACCCGTTTAAGTCCAAAATGGATTGGCCCATAAACGATGCCCAAAATTTTAATTTTAATTGTGTATTTTTTAATTTTTGAAAATTTTGGTGTTTTTATTCATATGAGTCTTAATCAACGCTGCTTTAAAAAAATTAAAATTGTAAAAATAAAAAAGCAAAAAACAAAGGAATTGAATTAGTTTTGAAATTCGATAATATAAAAAATATAAATTATAAATAAACAAATATACAACATCAAAATTATAAATTTTTTTTTTCTAAATGATATCTAAACTTGAATTAATAAACCTTTATCCCAAGTCCAAAATTATTAACATGCGTTAGGAATATGAAATAATAGAATTTCAAATCTAAAAATTTAAATTTTCTCGAATTCTTTAGAATAATTCAAGTCATGTAAATTCTCAAATTCCTGTCCTACAACTTTAATGTCCAGCTCTGTCCTAACATTAATATCAGTTACATTCAAATAAAAAAGAAGTTAAAAGTGGGAAAAATAATAGAGGAGACCAATTTGTTACACTAACAATGGATTTTGGCCAATTAACTAGATAAGCAAAATCCAAATTTTACAAGACAAGTTTGGTTGTTTTTCTCGCATGTTTTGTGGAAAACACCAATGCCCACAGACCAAATAAGAGGGAAAAAATTAACAATTGTTAAAAGTAAAAATTTACGATAAAAAAATAAAAATCTCAAATTCACAAAATATATTTGTGGGGACCCGGTCGCTAATTCAATTCTTAATCATTCTTTGGGATTAAATGAATCATTTAATTAACTAGGTCGAGAATTTTATTTATTTTTTTTAAAATTGCGCAGCATATAACAAGGGTACAAATCTATACAACAATTCATGTTCCATTTTATTTAAATACAAGATCAGGTGCAATGTCTACAACCTAATCAAAGGTACAAAACTTACTCATGATACAATCATATCAAACTAAGGTTCAACACTACATATCAAGTATTGAAGGCCAAATCTACATCGAAGTCCGGAATCACCACTCTATCTCGATTTCTTATCCTCTTCTCGACCCTGATCATGTCCCACCTGTTGTCATGCACACATACAAACACAACAACAGCCGGATAATTCCGGTGAGAATATAATTCCAGTATAAACAATGCATACATGCATTTCATATAAACATATACAAAAGCATATAATAGTTATCAATAATATGTATCAAATCTGAAACCATGAAACGATATAAAACTGTAAATCAAACTCTTAGACTCTTAATCTCTGACTCGACTCTTATCTAGTCTAGGGATCCCGGTTCCCGGATTTTGGCACATTATATCGAATTTCTGCAATAAGAGTCGATTTACTCGTAAGCACATTGATATAACAAAATATCCAGTGTCTTGACACCTCTGCCAAAGACTCGTTCTCGATGTCTATCTTCTATTCTCTGCTTTTCTATAAGTCAATAGAAATAGCATTCACATTCAAGTCATACAAATGTATAAAAACAATAACAAGCAAATATGTGATTTTTGGAAACTCAAGTCGAATCTAACTCGAGTCGTATCTCCCGATTTAACATTGATTTATACCTTTCTTTTCTCGGTCTGACGAAGTCGAAGTCTTGAATTCGAAAATGTCAATAGCAAATATCCTTGTGTAGCTTTTACGAGAGGATTACAAAAATGTGTTCGGATCGAAATTCAGATAACCGGATCTTGAACAGTCAACAATCGAAGCAACGAAGAAAACTTGAAAATTTTGAGGGGACTTCTCGGTTCTTGATGAAGGAAATGAAGGAAAGAGGAACATTATATATATCCCAATGCATGGTGAAGACATGTGGCTCAATTCTTCAATCTGCACGTCGCGCGCATATGCGCACCCAAGGCCCGTGCATATGCGCCTGACTTTCTGTCCGGCGTTTCTGAATTCACCAACTCGCGCATATGCGCGCCCTCTCTTCGCGCATATGCGCGAGACCTACTGTCTCGGCATATAAGAGGGCGCGCATATGCGCGAGACCTACTGTCTCGGCATATAACAATATCAACTGCTCGCGCATATGCGCGCCCCTCTTCCGCGCACGTGCGCGACATTCTCTGGACTCGACACTTCTGGCATTCACCCTCTCGCGCATATGTGCGTCCTGTCTCGCGCATATGCGCGAGATGTTCTGTCCCGCGGCTGCTGCTCCGCGCATCTGCGCGCACTTCCTCGGCGCATATGCGCCACAAGTTCTGTCCACCACATGAATTTCCACTCAATTTCATTTCTTGCACTTTAGCTCCTGAATTCTTCATTAATCGCAATTCTGTCAATTAATTCATGTCTAATTACAATGATAAAATCTCAGGCCTTACAATATTAAACTACACATTTTATAAAATTTTCCCTACTCAATTGTGTTTTTCTTCACAAATTGAGAGACCTATTTATAGAATTTCTTTGGAAATAATCCAAAAATAAATACATAATTACATACATCATCACACACTAATCTCTTACTTTTAATATATATATATATATTTTAAAAGTAAGAGATAGAATTATTAGGCGATTCATGTTTGACTAACTCTAGTGAGTGCCGAATTAAGATGTCTATTTCATGAGGACCACAGCCACTTGCTAAGTAATATTTCTTGGATTGCCAAACATTTCATACACGAAAGAGATTGCCAATGGAATTCACATCCAAGCTCAATTTTTTAATGTGCAAGTGAATTGAGTATACTCGTTATTTTTTCGAGAAAATTCTAAGATTATTTCATTTGTTTTTTAAATTATCGGGTTCAAATATATCAAAATACCCACGTTTTGAAGAATTTTTTTCTCGATAAAATATATGTAAATAATTAAATGCATGCATTGACACGAGCTTAAGTTATTATTTGTGACGTCAATTAATGAATTTTAATGTAAATAAAAGCAAAATAAACTATCGGGCTATAATTTTTAACACAAAAACTTTTTTGTCAGTCTAATTGGTGTGCTGTCGTTGACCCACCAAAATTAAATTCCTATTCTCTGAATAAAATTAGTGTAATGATGAGTAGGGTCGAATCCACAGGAAACGAGATATTTATTTCTTTCGAGCAAAATGCAAGTTAAGGGGGGATTTTTGTATATGAATTAAATAAAATATTAAAACTAAAATTAGAAAGCAATAAAAAATAATAAATCTAAACAAGAATTAAATTATCAAACTCTGATTCAAGGGGATTTTCATTATTCAATTATGTCACTGTTCATCGGCTAACATATTATTTATTCATGCAGTTACAAGTAATTAACCTTAGAATTATAGGGATAGCCGCTAAAATCTTTGTGTTTTTCTAATTTAATTGACCAAACCCAGCATCCAGTCAAAACTTATCAATAATTAACTGGGCACGATAGCGTTTCATATTAATTAAAAATAGCATTTTCGTTTTGTGAAAACAGTTAATCCTAAAATCTAACAACCGAGATAGCTGCAATTGATATATCGAGTTTCGTTGATTTATTTAGATTAAATATGCTATGATAGCACAACACAACTAATCTATCGCTACTCATGTACCAATCGTTCATGACAATTACGGATCACTGAATTCATGGATAGCAGTAGAAAATTATATATCGAATTAAATTGTCAGATTAACCAACATACAACTTTCATATAAATAAATCATAAATCAACGAATACTTGGGCAAACAAGAATAATAAATTAAAGTGCAAAAACTTCACTGTGATAAAATTAAACAGTACTATCCCTTGAATCAGACTAAGAAAATTAGCCTAACATGGTTTGATATACAATATCCATAAAAAATAAATAAGAAAACATAAAGAAAATGCAAACTATTTTGTTGGGAAAATCTTGAAATCCTCCGCCACAGCTACGTTGGTGAAGATGGAATGATGGTGAGAGTTCTTCCAATTTGATTGTTTTATTCTTGTGCTCCGGCTGTGGTCTTTTGAGTAGTGGGCTTTTTGGGTCTAAATTTTTGCTAAACAACCCACTAATCTTTAATTAACCATAAATCTTAAATATAAAATACTAAATAATATTTTATCTAGATTTTCCCTCCTTGCAATTTTTGGTAGCTGAAACATCTTCACAAGGCGTGGCCACGCCTTGTTCCAGGACCTCTTCTGGTTTGGCCATTCTCTTTCAAACTCTATCTTGGAAATTTCAAATGTGATGAACATCACCTTTTTAACTCAACTTTGTTCCAAGACCTTGAAAGTTCTTCCTACAACAAAATTACACAAAAATGTGTCAATTAAACATATCGGAGATTGGAATAATGGGAAATATGAAAATAAAAATATTAACTATTATGAGCCTATCACTAATCTCCTATTTTGGTCATCCATGGAAAAAAATGTTTATGTGTTAAAATTATTACTTTTTATTGTAAATATGAACATGATTAATTCGTCTAATAGATAAAGACATGTGAGATTGTCTAACAAAATATCTACTAATTTTTTTACTATGAGAAGTCCCCGCCCTTAGTACTTGAACCTTGATTACGGTCTTGGGCATGCATCTAGTTTTTTTCAAGGAAAAAATATCAAATAATAAAATTCTGTTGAATAAATTTCCAAACAACGTTGATGCCTAATCAATGAATGTCGGGAAAATAAGTTCATTTATATTGAATTTCCACGATTCAGCCAAGCCCACCTATATGTATTTTCCTATCGCGACACACCAAATTGGAGTTGAACAAATCGAACATGAATGTTCATTATTTAGTGTTCAGGCTCGCGTAAATACGACTACCCAATAAATTAACATCTATAGCATCGTCGTTTTACGAAAATAGTTAAATCAAATTGATATAGAAGTNATATATATAAACACGATTTACACAACGTGAGAGTGGAACATGAATCATACATGACCTATGTGGGGGGTGGAACGTGACTCATGCAATATGACGAGCCGTCTGTTTTCTACTTAATTTTTTTTCCGTACTCATATTACTTGAATTTTGTAATAAACACGAAAAACACAAAACAATAATTACCAAAAACGTCATTATCACGGGATAATATTTTCATATGGCCTACTAATTTCAACTGATTTTATAATTGTATGATATTCACACAAATAAAATTCTTATACAGACAATTTTATATGGTATGTTTCGTTGAATCAATTATAGTCATACAACTATGTTTTATAAATAATTTTAGTCATTCTCTCAGAAATAATGTAATTAAATGACCAATTTTGTTGTTAAATTTTTGAAAGTATGTGGGTTAAAAAATTTCTCGAGATATTTACGTGTGTTTGACCACTTAATTATAAATTTTAAGGAAATATCAGACATTTAGTTACACAATTTTAACGAAAATAACTAAAATTGATTAAAAAAGCATAATTACATATCTATAATTTATTAACGAAACATATATGACTAAAAATATCACACATACATCATTACATGCACAATTAAAATTAGACTAAAATTGACAATTTGCAAGAGAAATGCATATGATTTTTAAGTTTAGGAAGCTCTGTGTTACAGATTTAACCCAATCTTGCCACAAGTTTGTGTGGAGCTTCACATATCAGGCAAGAAACTACCAAAAAAACATGGCCAAAAAAACGAAACATACAAGAAACAGTTTCAGAAGAAAAACGAAATGATAAAAATCAGCCTCAGGATGACAGCCGGGCCCGGCACAAGGGGCACGAGCTATTGACCGAAACCCACTGCGCGATGCAATTCACATGGAAAACATGGCCACAGGGGACCTGCGTACCCCCTGCTCCGCCTACTCTGAACCCTTTCATGCAGACAGCACAGCGGCCTCCGCCGGTCACCACCGTCGGGACTTCATCGAACAGGATGTTGGCAGACGATACGGGTCTGGCTTCAGGCTCATTCAACTCCGCTGTTGAATGTTCCGGCATGGTCAAGGCCTCATCAAGGTCAAAAACTTGATCAGTTTCAAACCGGGGCAACATGATTCGGCACTTGATAGAATCAGAATGAGAAAAATGGGATTCAAAGAAATGATCGATCTGGATTTTGGCTTCTGGGAACGTCTGAATTTATAGAGGTTCCGGAAGGACAAAATGTCCACGCAAATTGATAGGAGTTCTTGCGTAGTCAAAGGATAACGCAATTAAACTATTTAATGAACCTGAGGCAACTTTCAAAAGGTGAAGGGGACAAGCGATGTCGGAGGAAGGTGATATAAAGCTAACTTTTTTGCTTGAATGATGTGTAACAGCGCAACTAGATTCACACGTTTTTCTAATATTTGCCATAATCGAGATTTTTTAAGGGAGAATTGGAGATAAATTCTCGAATTAAACATAATATTTTTATTATTTTTTATATTTTAAAAGCATTGTTTAAATTTTTTACTATGACAAAAATATTTCTGCAATTATTGATTATTTATAACTGAATCAGAAATTATATCAGAACCGGGATAAAAATACTTCAACATATAATGTTATTATTACTAGGTAACTAAATGTTTGAGGAGGATAATTCTCTCAAAATTTATGGATTCGAATATATGTTCGACATCAAATATTTATATGATTTATTCCAATACTTTGGAATATTTACAAAAAGAACTAAACAAGGTTAAACATCATAAGCAAAAAGAAACACATCAAAGTCCTAAGGTAAACTTATTATTCAAAATAATAGGTTCTTAGAAATAGTACCGGATTTCTCTAAACTCTCGGAAGATCGTAGAGAGATCCAAAAGACGGTACAAAACTTGACAATCAACTATACTATGTATCACATAAAATTGAGAAAATCTTTGAAAAATAAGAAAAATTTTTTGGACCAATAAAGAATATTCAAACAAGAATCTACATTCTAGAATAACAACTACGTTCTAGTAAAAGCCCTCGGAAGGAAGATTATCATCATCCTTTGGTATTGAACCTTTATTACACCTACGAGAGAAGACCAAGGTAATGCCAAAACTTTTAACCGACAAAGAAAAAATGATCAATCTGATTAAAACTGTCTCAAAAAAAAAAAAAAATTAAGCTGATGACAACTATAGAAAAGATTGATCTAAAAGATCTTCAAGACCTCGCAAAATCTTTTGCGAATTTCAAAGTTGTCGAACTGAAAATGAATACAATAGAGATAAACCTTTATCAATAACTTGATCATCTTCCCATGAACCACCAAGGGAAAGTATGTTATCTCATAATATAAATATGAAAGAACCATAAAGAGATTTTCAATTAGATGGAGGAGCACTCTAGCGTGAACAAGGTTAAGGAGAAATCAAATTCCCTTGCACAAAACACTCTATGAGAAGTCTTTTTTAGAACCAATACATCCTTATGGAGTTATGCTTAGCCTTGATGTATTGGATTTAAAAAAACTGAGAATATATCATAGATGACTGGACATAGGCTATGAGAATCGCAGCAAGCACGTACACTTGATCTCAACAAAGAAGGATTCATTAAATTTTTAGAAATGAGTCTGATGAGATTAGTTAAAATCGCTTGGGACATGACTTTTATAGAAACCAAAGAGTCGGTGCTAGTCGGAGAATCGGGTTTGTAAGCACCTGGTGGGAAGGAACCAAAGCTAAGTGAACCAGAAGCGCGGTGCACCATGTCAAAACAATTGCATCTGTTCATGATGTTTATCTGTATTATAACTGCTATACAACGTTATGTACATTTATTTATGGCGTTTGTTCCATTTTTTGGTATCTTTTGATGTTTGAACGAATGATTATGATCCAAACATCAACTTCTTAACATAAATTTCTTTTTTTTAAAGTATTGTTTGGATATTGTTATATAGTATAAACAAATATCAAACATTCAATTATCAAGTTAGAAGAAATCCAAGGTAGTCGAGGATGTTTTCAAGTGTGTATATCGAAAACAACATTATTAAGAATTCATTGTATTTTGAGAGAACATTTCCATAGTCTGAGTGTAACATATTTATGAGAGCAAATAGTTTCTTAAGAAAAACGATTGTACACGTCTTGTATTCGCTGTCTGATTTGTTGAAAGATTCACATAGGTTTCCCACAACAACAATTTACGAGGTGAGTTTCCTGAAAGAAACAGATTCAAATAAGACATCCTTACCAACAGAGACGAATTCAAACATCTTCAAATTTTTTTTGAGCAAAAATATCGATCCAAAATTATTTTGTTTCATAGTTCACGAGCTTTAATATTTTATTAATATAATATAATTATATATTAATTACATGTAAATTTCGAAAATTTCGAGCTTTCGAACCTTAATGTTTGAGCAATAGTCACTACAAGAAAAAAGCTAAACGACAACGGATAAAATCCGTTGTCGTAGACACTGTTACAACTGTTGTAATTGGCAGTGTTGTTGAAAGTGTGTACTACGACAACGGTTTTTAACTGTTGTAGAAACTCAGATTAGCGACGGTTTCCGAAATTAGCGACCGTTTATACCGTCGCGACAACTAATCGTCGCTAAAATTGGCGACTGTTTTCTATATTCCGTCACAAAATAGCAACGGTCTAAATTTACCGTCGCGAGCTATACCGTCGCTTAAAAAGCGAAAGTTAAGATAAATACCGTCGCTAATGAGCGACGGGATTATTAACAACATCGTCGCTAATTAGCGACGGTTAGAGCTCAATCCGCCGCTACGTTTTAAATGCATTAAAAAAAATTATTTTTATATTTAGACGAATCTGAAAAAAACAACTTTTAAAATCTTTTTAAGCTAATAATCATAACTAACATATAGAAATTTAACAAAAATGAAATCATAACAAACAGAAAGAAATTTAACTTAAACATAAATCGTGAAAAAAAAATTACAAATAAATCGAAACTAAAAGCCTACAAGAGAGAAAATGTATGTTAGAAATGGGAGGGGTGAAGAAACTAGACCGAAAACGAGAGTATATATAGAAAAATGTGCGACGGTCGTTCAAAAATCGTCGCTATTTTGAATCGGCGATAGTTTACACCTGTCGCTATTTGCGACGGTTATCAATAACTGTCGCCAAAAAGCGACAGTGTTTCACGAACCGTCGCTATTTACGACGGTTTAAGAATAACCGTTACCATTTTTAAATCGGCGACGGTTTTATAAACACCGTCGCTAAATTAAATCGGCGATCGAAGGAGCAAAACCGTCGCAAAAGTTCAAATAAAGCGACGGTTTTTGCCTAAACCGTCACTATTTTTAACAACGGCTCCCTAAAACCGTTGTCATTACTAAAAAAAAACACACTAATCCACAACGGTTTTCGTGAACCGTTGTCATTTCTTCAAAAAAACACGCTAATCCACAACGGTTCACGAAAACCGTTGTCGTTTCTCTAGATAAACACGCTAATCGACAACGGTTTTTGAAAACCGTTGTCGTTTGCTGCTTTTTAACAACGGTTTTAACTAAAACCGTTGTTAAAAAGCAAAAGACAACGGTTTTTTGAAAAAACCGTTGTCTTTTGAGTGTGGTTGAATGCATATTTTGTAGTTGTGAGTTCAAATAGCTAGCGAATAGTTTCTGATGCCCCAGGAATGGACCCATCAAGATCAGGCCCAAACTCCCGGCCCATCTCTAACACAAGTAGAGGGCCCATGACAGGCTCGAGTATTCTCCTATATATATCAGGCTCAGATCCAATTCAAAGCCTGTGTCTGGACTAGCGTCACTTGCTAGAATCGGACCCTAAATTTTCAGTGAGTATCAATTGGCGTCGTCTGTGGGAAGTTTGAGTTGAGACGTATAGATGGTAGGTAGGAGAGAGAGCAGAAGAACTAACTCAACATCGTCACGTCCTCAGATGGGACCCGAACAATCTTATGTTGATACGAGAAAGGAACAACCGTGTCTTGAGACGAGGCGGAAACAACCTCGTGAGGAGACGAGCAGAACAACCTCATCAGGATACGAGAGCCGAACAACCTCGTCACGAGACCAGGGCCAAGCAACCCCATCCCAATGAGAACGTGGGGAACTTGACCCTGGAACAATTGGGCCGATTTATTACCCATACAGTAGACGAGGCTATGAAAAAGAACCAAGAGTCTATGTTTGCTGAAGAACAAACCACTCGCTAGGAACGAGAGGAAAATGCTGAGGGACACCAAAGCAGGGTTGAAGAGACACAACCCCTCCCAAGTGGGGAGAGGAGAGATGTGGAAGGAAATACGAATGTTGAGGCAGCAGTTGGAAAGCAGAGCGCCGGCACCCAAGAGAAGAAGTCCTTTTTCACTCGCCATTTTAGAAGAAGGGCTTCCTCCAAATTTTCGACAGTCAAATGTGGGAGAGTACGACAGACATACTGACCCTAAGGAACACTTGGGGAGGTTTGAGAATGCGGCTCTGTTACATCAATATTCAGATGGGGTCAGGTGCAGGGTGGTTCTGGGCATGCTGGTGAGGTCAGCCCAACTATGATTTAACACCTTGCAGCCCAACTTCATACGATCTTTCAAGGATTTTTTCGCTGCTTTCTTGCACATATTTTCTAGCAGCAAAAGGCACCAGAAAAATTACCTGAGCTTGTTCGTGATAAAGCAGCAAGAAGCCGAAATTTTGCGAGAATTTATCCAGCATTTCAACAATGTAGCGCTGGAGATATCAGCGGCTACCCCTGACGTCATGATAAGTGCCTTTACCCAAGGACTGAGAGGATGGGAGTTCTTTAAATCGTTGGTCAAGAAACCTCCATCAAGTTATGATGATCTTTTATCTCGGGCGAAAAAATATATAAATCTAGAAGATGCCCAGCAGCATAAGAGGATGGAGCAGCGGCTTGAGGGAAATAGAGTTGAGGGAGCGGAAAGAGGAAGTAGGAAGAGAGGTGTGTGCGAGGGGGAGGAGGATAAAGCTAGGGGCAGAGGACAATTCTCATCCCATGTTCCTCTGAGTAGGAATCGTGACAAGGTGATGGAGGTGAGGGAGCCCGAGGGGAGGTGGAAGAAGTCGCAAAAAGTTGAGAGCAGTGCTAGATTGCCTCCGCGGGACAGACAAGAAGGATCCTCATCTGGGAGTCGACCGAGGTCTCGCCTGTCCCATAGGAGTGATCGAGGCCCTCCATGGATAAATCATAGGGTCGGGGAGCATAGAGGGGAAGGTCGAGATCAAGATGTCCCTCAGGAGCCCGTCAAACCGAGGAGAGGAATGAATGAGGATAACCACCCTACGAGAGGAATGTTTTATATGATCTCGGGGGTGCTACTGATGGAGACTCTGGGCGAGCTCGGAAGGCACATGGGAGAAGGTTGGAGAACTTTGAGATCTCTAAGGGTGTAGACTTACCACAGGACCCCGTCATTAGCTTTGGACCGGAAGACCTTCGAGGCGTTGTGAATCCACATAACGATGCCTTGGTGGTGACGGCCACCATTGCCAATTATGATGTGGCGAGGATATTTATTGATAATGGAAGCTCCGTAAACGTCTTGTTCAAAAGCACGTTGGATCAAAAGAAGGTGGAAGGATTTGAGTTTGAGCCGGTCTCCATCCCCCTGTATAGGTTTGCAGGACACACAATCCTGCCTTTGGGTCATATTGTTCTTCCCCTATCCTTGGGGATTGATCCTCGGCGGGTAACAATTAGCCTTCACCGTGGTGGAGCGTATAATGGAATTCTAGGACGGCCAGCTCTAAAGGATTTCAGAGCCGTAGCTTCCACTTATCATCAGAAGCTTAAGTTTCTTGTGGGAAAAGGGGTTGGAGTCTTGTACGGGGACAAAAAAAAGTCGCGCGTCGGTGTTATGAAAGGGTAGTGAGTGAGGAGGGGAAAAGAGCGCGTGTGGAGGTTAACATGATTAGGAAATGAAGAAGTGGGTGACTTGGTCCTAGTGAAGGAAGAAGAAAAGAGAGGTCGCGAGCATTCGCATGGAAGCTTAAGCTTAGTCTTACAGTTGTAGAGTCATTCAGAGAAGCTTCTAAGTGGGTAACTTTGTCTTGTGGAGGTACAAGAGGAGCAGATTGGAAAGTTGGATAATGCATTGGGCAAAGCTTTAAAGAGGCCCTAGAACGCTTACCACCTTAGAGAATATTAATCTTGACTTTATTGTTGATGTATTTCGTTTCTGAATTTGTCTTACGTAATCAGTTGAAATTTAATAAAGCCAAGTTCATGGATGTTGTTGTATTATGAAGATTATATTAATTAAAATTTTCCAACTAAGGCATCGCCTAGTAGAGGAGCAGAGTGGATGAGAAAAATTAAATTTTTCTTGCTAAGGCATAGCCTAGCAGAGGAGAAGAGTGAGGAAGGAGAAATATTAAAATTTTCCTACTAAGGAATCGCCTAGTAGAGGAGCATAGTGGAGGAGAAAATTAAATTTTTCCTGCTAAGGCATCGCCTAGCAAAAGAGAAGAGTGGGGAGGAGAAAAATTAAATTTTTCCTCTTAAGACATCATCTAGTAGAGGAGCAGAGTGGAGGAGAAAAATTAAAATTTTCCTGTTAAGACATCGCCTAACAGAAGAGCAGAGTTGGGGAGTAAAAAAATAAAAATTTTCATGCTAAGACATCGCCTAGCAAAAGAGCAGAGTTGGGGAGGAGAAAAATTAAATTTTTCTTGCTAAGGCATCGCCTAGCAGAGGAGCAGAGTGGAGGAGAAAAATTAAAATTTTCCTGCTAAGACATCGCATAGGAGAGAAGCAGAGTGGATGAGAAAAATTAATTTTTTCCTGCTAAGGCATCGCCTAGCAGAGGAGAAGAGCGGGGGAGGAGAAAAATTAAATTTTTCCTACTAAGGCATCGCCTAGTAGAGAAGCAGAATGGATGAGAAAAAATTAATTTTTTCTGCTAAGGCATCGTCTAGCAGAGGAGCAAAGTTGAGGAGGAGAAAAATTAAATTTTCCTGCTAAGACATCGCCTAGCAGAGGAGCAGAGTTGGGGAGGAGAAAAATTAATTTTTTGCTAATAAGACATCGCCTAGTAGAGGAGCACAGTACAGTAGAAAAATTTAATTTTTCTACTAAGGCATCGCTTAGCAGAGGAGTTAGAGGACGAGGGCGTTGAAATTTTTATTTTCCTGCTAAGGTGTCGCCTAGCAGAGGAGTAAGAGGGTGAAGGTGGAGAATTTTTATTTTCCTACTAAGGTCTCGTCTAGGAGAGGAGTCAGAGGGTGAGGGTGGAGAATTTTTATTTTCCTACTAAGGCCCGGCTTAGTAGAAGAGTTGCGAGATGAGGAGGTGATAATTTTATTTTCCTGCTAAGGTGTCGCCTAGCAGAGGAGTAAGAGGGTGAGGTTGGAGAATTTTTATTTTCCTGCTAATGTATAGCCTAGCAGAGGAGTAAGAGGGTGAGGGTGAGGGTGGAGAATTCTTATTTTTCTAATAAGGTCTCACCTAGAAGAGGAGTCAGAGGGTGATGGTTGAGATTTTTTTTCCTACTAAGGCTCGGCTTAGTAGAGGAGTTGCGAGATGAGGAGGTGAGAATTTTATTTTCCTGCTAAGGAGTTATAGAGTGATGAGGTGAAATTTTTATTTTCCTACTAAGTCATCGTCTAGCAGAGAAGTGAGAGGGTGAGGAGGTGAAATTTTTATTTTTCTGCTAAGACATTGTCTAGCAGAGGAGTCAGAGGGTGAGGGTGGAAAATTTTTATTTTCCTGCTAAGACATCGCCTAGCAGAGGAGTCAGAGGATCAGGAGGTGGAAGTTTTGTTTTCTTGCTAAGGCCCGAATTAGTCGAGGAGTTGCGAAATGAGGAGGGGAGAATTTTATTTTCGTACTAAGGCTAAAGCCTAGAGGAGCTTGAGGTGGTGAAGATGAAGGTTGGAGCCTAGTAAAAGAGCTTGAGGTGGTGGGGTGAAGTTTTGACCCTAGGTAGAGGAGCTTGAAATATGGAGGCTGAGTGAAGTACTCGTTTCTTCTACCTAAAGCTTAGTAGAAGACCTTGAACATAGGGGCAAGAAGGGAGAGTTATGGCGTGTGGCTGTTGCTCGAGGAGGTGCTGGGCTGGAGTGGCGGGACGTGCTGGCGAACGAGGGCATGAGGGCATTCTTTGTTAGAACAATTTTCATAATTATTTAGTTTGTTCATAACAATAAATGTTTACCTCTGCGAAAATTACGGAGATCGAGGGAATATCTCCATTGGATCATATTCGAAATAGTATACAATTGAGGAAAGAAATAATTCACCAAAGTCCACCAAGTTTCCTCCTAATGAATCAAAAAATTAATTAATGTAAAATTTCATTAAACTTGAATATCTATTTTCCTATTCCCTATAAATCTAGATAGGCAATCATTAGTTTTGTAAAGCCTCATAGGGCTTGACAATATAAAGAGAGGTGGAGGAAATAAATAATTCACCAAAGTACACCAAGTTTCATAGTAATGAATCAAAAACGTAATTAAGCTAAAATTTCATTTAACTTGAATATCTATTTCTTGCCAGATTCTTGAAATCAGCGCTGCTTTGGATTATGAAAAATATACCTGGAATTCGTATATTTATATTATCTTCTTTCTCGAGTAAAAGCCTTGGGGTGACATAACATTGTGTCTAACTATGTTATGTTATACCATCTATAAATAAAGAGTGATAAATTATCACTCAACAATTGCTACCACATATGTTCGCCTACTCACTTACAGGGACGAATCCAGGAATATGAGGACTTGAACTCATTATGATAACGAGTACATACGCAGCTATGATATCTTTTGTTAAAAATTTTGGGTTAAAAATGTTGCATATTGCGGCAAAAATTATCGATGAACATTCGATGTTGAAGTTCTTGGCCAATTTGGTCCACATGATTGTGTGGTTTCTGAAGAGCTTTACGGGGATCGAGGGAATATCTCCATTGTATCCTATTCGAATCGGATACAATGGAGGAAAGAAATAATTCACCAAAGTCCACCAAATTTCCTCCTAATGAATCAAAAAATTAATTAATGTAAACTTTCATTAAACTTGAATATCTATTGTCTTTGTTGGAATATTTTATGTTCGCAATCTTTACATGATTTTGATGTTAATAAAACATGTTATTTTGTTACTAATAATCTACCTTAGTGCGCAGATAGCTAAAACTGAAATGATCAGTTTATGAGCCATAACTGAAGCTGTTGGAGATTCCAACTGAACAAACCAACCGATCGCTCAAACTGAATCAGACGAACTGAAATATCAAACGAGCAGTCCAGCTGATTGTCCAACTGATAGGTGATTCAGCAGGAGAACCTCAGAATCCTGGGCAGCCAAAGGAGTGTTCAACTGATGCAAAGTCCAGCTGACCAGTTCAACTGAACAAGAGTGAAATCAGTTCAACTAACGAGTCAACTGATTTCACCAGCCCAACTGAGGATCAGTTCAACTGACTAGTCCAAAGCATCAGTCAGAACCTTTCAGTTGCAGATCAAGACAAGCTTATTCAAAGTGGATTCTAGTTGTGCATAAAGGTACAAAGCCATTTTTCAGTCAAAGCACAATAATTGACGTTGCATCAGAGCATTAAAGACAAACGCTCTAGAAGGGCAGTCGAAAAGTCGAGACACAAAGTCCAAGGAGCCAATTCAAAATGCAACGGATACAATAATTGAGTCTCACTATACGTTCAAGACTTCTCAGCTATAATAGAAGATCAGTAAAGTCTCGGACATACAAGAACAATGATACAACACATAACATATACAAGAGTATGAAGAAAAGGGCACGCTCACTGCATATTAGATTTCAAGAAACAATCAGCCCAGAGGGAACTCTTCGAATTTATCAGCTTAGTTTAGAAGCATTTTTTCCTCAGTGTGTGAGAACATCTTTTGTTTAGTTCTCACACACGCACACACTCACCACCACCCAAAATACAGTATTGCACAAAGACGTTAAAATTTTGTATGTAGTCTTTTACACATAGACATTAAAGAAGTGTTGGCTGGAAGGTGCTGCCTTAAGTCGTAACTAGAAGTTAAGTTAGGCAGTGGATAAGTCCTAGCTGAGTGGGTCTGTACAAGTGTTTTGTATCGATCAAAGTCTTCTAGTGTATCCTACCCGAGGAGATAAAAAGGGTGACCTAGGAGCAGTTGAAGTATCCGAACATCCATAAACATATCTTGTGTATTTAACTGATTAGCTGTCGTTTTCAAATTTTTTGGATTAGTAGGAGTATCCGTCAGTTCAGTTGTCACCATAACTAAACTGACGAATGCAAAAACAAATCTACCACTTTTCAGTTATTCAGTTTACATAAGGTAAAATGTTTTCAAATATAATAGTTTTCTTTACGAAAGATTACTTCGGGTGTCTTCCGCTTGGTTTCTAACAAAATCCGATTTAATTCATCGGTGTTAACATTCTCAGAACACGAGCTATTGCAGCTCATTGGAAAATATTGTGTTTGAAGCATCTCTTTGATGCCCAGCACACGATCCTTCATTCTTGTTCTCTATAAACCTAGATAGACAATGATTAGTTTTGTAAAACCTCATAGGGCTTGACAATATAAAGAGAGGTGGAGAAAATAAATAATTCACCAAAGTCCACCAAGTTTCCTCCTAATGAATCAAAAAATTAATTAAGCTAAAATTTCATTTAACTTGAATATCTATTTCTTGCTAGATTCTTGAAATCAGCGCAGCTTTTGATTACGAAAAATATACCTGGAATTCGTATATTTATATTTTTTTTCTCCAGTAAAAGCTTTGGGGTGACATAACATTGTGTTTAACTATGTTATGTTATACCATCTATAAATAGAGGGTGATTAGAGTGATAAATTATCACTCAACAATTGCTACCACATATGTTTGCCTACTCACTTGCAGGGATGAATCCAGGAGTATGATTTTGGGGGGAGGGGGGAGGTTTCTTGAACTCAATATGATAACGAGTACACGCGGCTATGATATCTTTTGTTAAAAATTTTGGGTTAAAAAAGTTGCTTATTGCGGAAAAAATTATCGATGAACATTCGATGTTGAAGTTCTAGGCCAATTTGGTCCACATGATTGTGTGGTTTCTGAAGAGCTTTACGGGGATGGAGGGAATATCTCCATTGCATCCTATTCGAATATGATACAATGGAGGAAAGAAATAATTCACAAAAATCCATCAAGTGTCCTCCTAATGAATCAAAAAATTAATTAAGGTAAAATTTCATTAGACTTGAATATCTATTTTCTTGTTCCCTATAAACCTAGAGAGACAATCATTAGTTTTGTAAAGTCTCATAGGGCTTGACAATATAAAGAGAGGTGGAGGAAATAAATAATTCACCAAAGTCCACCAAGTTTCTTCCTAATGAATCAAAAAATCAATTAAGCTAAAATTTCATTTAACTTGAATATCTATTTCTTGCAAGATTCTTGAAATCAGTGCTACTTTTGATTACGAAAAATATACCTAGAATTCGTATATTTATATTATCTTTTTTCTCGAGTAAAAACATTGGGTGACATAACATTGTGTCTAACTATGTTATGTTATACCATCTATAAATAAAGAGTGATAAATTATCACTCAACAATTGCTACCACATATGTTCGCCTACTCACTTGCAGGGACGAATCCAGGAGTATGAGGGATTGAACTCAATATGATAACGAGTACATACACAGCTATGATATCTTTTGTTAAAAAATTTGGGTTAAAAAAGTTGCATATTGCGTCAAAAATTATCGATGAACATTCGATGTAGAAGTTCTTGGCCAATTTGGTCTACATGATTGTGTGGTTTCTGAAGAGCTTTACGGTGATCGAGGGAATATCTCCATTGTATCCTATTCGAGACTAAAGAAATAATTCACCAAAGTTCACCAAGTTTCCTCCTAATGAATCAAAAAATTAATTAAGCTAAAATTTAATTTAACTTGAATATCTATTTCTTGCCAGATTCTTGAAATCAGCGCTGCTTTTGATTACGAAATATATACCTGAAATTCGTATATTTATATAATCTTCTTTCTCGAGTAAAAGCTTTAAGGTGACATAACATTGTGTCCAACTATGTTATGTTAATAACATAGTTAAATAGGGAGTGATTATATTGATAAATTATCACTCAACAATTGCTACCACATATGTTTGCCTACTTAATTGCAGGGACGAATCCAGGAGTATCGTTTTTTTTTTAGGGGGGGGGCTTGAACTCAATATGATAACAAGTACATACGCGGCTATGATATCTTTTGTTAAAAATTTTGGGTTGAAAAAGTTGTTTATTGCGGCCAAAATTATCGATAAACAATCGATGTTGAAGTTCTTGGCCAATTTGGTCCACATGATTGTTTGGTTTATGAAGAGCTTTACGGGGATCGAGAGAATATCTCCATTGTATCCTATTCGAATAGGATACAATGGAGGAAAGAAATAATTCACCAAAGTCTACTAAGTTTTCCTCCTAATGAATCAAAAAATTAATTAATGTAAAATTTCATAAACTTGAATATCTATTTTCTTTTTCCTTATAAATCTAAATAGACAATCATTAGTTTTGTAAAGCCTCATAAGTCTTGACAATATAAAGAGAGGTGGAGGAAATAAATAATTCACCAAAGTCCACCAAGTTTCCTCCTAATGAAGCAAAAAATTAATTTAACTAAAATTTCATTTAACTTGAATATCTATTTCTTGCCGGATTCTTGAAATCAGCGCTACTTTAGGGGCTTGAACTCAAAATGATAACGAATACATATGCGGCTATGATATCTTTTGTTAAAAATTTTGGGTTAAAAAAGTTGCTTTTTGCGGCAAAAATTATCGATGAACATTCGATGTTGAAGTTCTTTGCCAAATTGGTTCACATGATTGTGTGGTTTCTGAAGAGCTTTACAGGGATCGAGGGAATATCTCCATTGTATCCTATACAATGGAGGAAAGAAATAATTCACCAAAGTCCACCAAGTTTACTCCTATTGAATCAAAAAATTAATTAAGGTAAAATTTCATTAAACTTGAATATCTATTTTCTTCTTCCCTATAAACCTAGATAGATAATCATTAGTTTTGTAAATACTCATAGGGCTTGACAATATAAAAAGAGGTGCAGAAAATAAATAATTCACCAAAGTCCACCAAGTTTCCTCCTAATGAATCAAAAAATTAATTAAGCTAAAATTTCATTTAACTTGAATATCTATTTATTGCCAGATTCTTGAAATCAGCGCTACTTTTGATTGCGAAAACTATACCTGGAATTCGTATATTTATATTATTTTATTTCTCGAGTAAAAGCTTTGGGGTGACATAACATTGTGTCTAACTATGTTATGTTATACCATCTATAAATAGGGAGTGCTTAGAGTGATAAATTATCACTCAACAATGGCTACCACATATGCTTGCCTACTCACTTGCAAGGACGAATCAAGGAGTTTGAGTTTTTTTTCATGATAACGAGTACATACGCAGTTACGATATCTTTTGGCTTATTGCGGCAAAAATTATTGATGAACATTCGATTTTGAAGTTCTTGGCCAATTTGTCCACACGTTCCCAAAAGCTCTTCAGAAACCACAATCATTCGCAAAGGAATATCTCCATTGTATCCTATTCGAAATAAAATTCTCAACGTGCTTGGGTGAGGGGAGAGGCGAGTGTGTGCTTGGGCGCGAGCGTGCGGGTGAGGGCGGAATTGCGAGAGGCGAGTGTGTGCGAGCATAGACAGGCGCTGCGCGAAGGAGTTGCAGATGAGGCGGTGGATGTCGAGGCGAGGCGAGGATGAAGCTGGTGTTGGGCAAGAGCTAGCGAGGCGAGGGCATTGGTGCTGGTGTTGGGAGAGGGCCAGGGCCAGGGCCAGGGCCAACGAGGCGGGGCGAGGGAAAAACTGGTGTTGGGCGAGGGTACGGGCAGGGAGGTGTGTGCGTGGGTAGGATGAGAATGAGCCCTGGGCGAGGAGAGCGAGGCAAAAGCGGCGAAGGGGCGAGAGTGAGGCTTGGGACGAGACAGGCGAGGGCGAAGGGCTGTGCTGGGCGAGGAGAGTGAAGCACAGGCGACGCTGCGAGGGGCGAGAGGAAGGAGGGCAGGGCGAGGGTGCGAGCAGGGAGATGTGAGCGTGGTGGTGTGTGAGCGAGGAGCGAGGTGTACGGGCGAGCGTGCGAAGGGGCGAAAGGCGGCGCTGCGAGGGGATGTGGCGTGATGGCAAGCGGACAGACGGGCGAAGATGAGGATGAGACGTAGACTGGGGAGAGTTGGTGAGTGAAGTGCAAAGTAAATTATGTGTGGGATAAGTGAAAATGAAGTGAGGAGGAGACCTTTATTTATAGAGTGAGCTCAGACCAAATCTTTCTTTTCAGAACAGGATGTCGATTTGATATGTTTCCTAACTTGTGGATACTAATGAGTAGCAAAGGAAAAATGCATAACTCACGCCTTGTAAACCGATGACAACACAATTAATCGAACTTTGAACTTACGATTCAGTTCGATTTTGGAGGGGGAGACTAGTGATACCCCAAGAATGGACCCATCAAGATTAGGCCCAAATTCCCGGCCCATCCCAAACACGGGTAGAGAGCCCATGACAGGCCCAGGTATTCTTATATAAATATCATGTTCGAGTATCTAACTCATTTCATTCACTATATTACTTTTCAGCAGCACCCTTAGCTGCTCCTCCCTGATATCCCCAGTCTCTGATTTGAGCGTCAGAGGGGCTACGCCGGGACACTCTCTCGGCCCCCTTCTAACGGTATTCTTCGTGATTTCAGGCTCAGAGCCGATTCGAAGCCTGTGTCTGGACTAGCGTCACCTGCTGGAATCAGACCCTAAATTTTCAGTGAATATCAGTTTCGAATATTTTCGAGTTGGAAGCAAACCCGAACTTCATTTTGAGCCGAACTCGAGTTAAAAAATTTAAAATTTTCGAGCT
The DNA here is from genome assembly GCF_012295235.1 of Primulina huaijiensis. Taxonomy (NCBI): domain Eukaryota; kingdom Viridiplantae; phylum Streptophyta; class Magnoliopsida; order Lamiales; family Gesneriaceae; genus Primulina; species Primulina huaijiensis. The sequence goes on from NC_133322.1 coordinate 5,713,234, forward strand.
AGACAGGTAAATTACACTGTGAAAACTTTGTGCAACAGACACGCCCAAAAATATTGGTCGGACGATTAAACATATGATCTTTGTAAAACACTAACTTACTCTATCGATTCTGACATTCCATATAAACACAGTTTATATGTTAAACTTTTGTTCATGAACTATGTGGGAAGTCCATCACGACGACGAACACGCTGTGGTTTTCCTCAAATACCTCCCACTGAATTTTAACGACACTTCCCTGGTTTTAAAAATTTGAGCCCCTGTCAACTTTTAGTCTTTTAATAAAATTGAATTTACACAATTAAATGGTGCTTTCTTTTTACATAATAAGTTATATGGTTCTATGACCACCGATTTCCACGTAAATGTTTAAAAATACCATTATACCAACCTATTAGGAATTTTTTTTTTACGAAGATGGAGTACTCAAGTCTCAACAAATTACATAAAATCGTTTTTTTTTTGAATTATATTTAGAAAAAAATTAAAATGTTGATTTTAGTGTGCAAGTTAGCCAAGTACTCGTGAGTACGTAGTTTGAGATACGCTAGTTCAAAACTCGTTAATTAAACTAATTAGGCTGTGTTTGGTTTGAAGGATAAAATAAAATAATGATTAGTATGTAAATGATAAAAGAAATGATTGTGATAGAAATATAATATATAATGTAAAATTGTATTATGTTTGGTATGATTTTTAAGTATGAGATAATTTTGAATTTTTTGATAAAATGACAAAATTGCCCTTTCTTTTTTTGTTTTTCTTCTTCCACTCCGGCGGCGGCGGTCCGGCAGAGGCGCGACGGCGGTCGGCCGGAGACGGCGGCAGTGGTCGACGGCGACGGGGTCGGCGGAGGTTATCGCGGCTGGCGGTGGACGGCCGGAAGCGCCGGCGACGATGGTCGGCCGGAAGCAACGGCGGTGGTCGGCGGCGGCCAGAGGTGGCGGGCGGTGGCTGATGGTTGCCGGCGGCGGTGGTCGGCCTTTGGCAGATGTTGCCTGTGGACGGTCGGTGGAAGGAAGTGGTGGTGATTTTGAATTTAGGAGAAGGGTAAAATTGAAAAAATAGGAAGGATTAAGAGTAGGATAAATAATCCTAGGAGGTGAGGAGTTATTATTTTAACCTACATAATATAACCTAATCATTCATAGGAGGGATTGACTTGGTTAAATAATCACACGTATCAAACGAGAGATAAGGTAGGTTAAAAAAAATAAACCCACCTTATCACCCCTACCAAACACCCCCTTATTGGACACGTTGCTAGTGTTTTCACAAATTAGTTAAGAAATTAATCAACAAATTTGGTAAAAAGAACAAACATGAAACGGTTTTAGAAAAGCCAAGAAAAAAAATATATATCGTAAGAAACAAATTACAGTGCAAATCAGCCTCAGGGTGATAGCTGCACAGAGCGCAAGAGCTATTCACCGAAACCCACTGCGCGATGCAATGAAAATGGAAAACATGGCCACAAGGGACCTGCGTACCCCCTGCTCCACCTATTCTGAACCCTGCTACGCAGACATCGCAGCGACCTTCGCCGGTCACCACCATCGGCATTTCATCGAAACGTATGTCGGCCGCCGATTTGGGTGTTGCTTCGGCTTCGTGCCGTTCGTTTAACTCCGTGGCTGAGTATTCCAGCATGGTCAAGGCTTTATCGAGGTCAAAAAGTTGATCTATTTCAAACGGATGCATCATGATTCGACGCTCGATAGAATTAGAATGGGAAAAATGGGATTCAAGAAATGATCGATGGTTATTTTACCTCACATTTTTTTCATGAGACGGATGGATTTGTTTATATTTATCATTGGGATTCAAGAAATGATGGATGTGGATTTGAGGAAGATCACTTTTTTTTTTTACGTCATGGATCAATTTTTTTTATATTTATCAAAAAAAATATTATTTTTAAATCATTTTTTTATAAATATCTAAATAAAATAATTATTTAACAAAATTGATTCGTAAAATCATCTCACGTTATATTTATGTTAATGTTTATGTGTTGATCTTGAGTTCCTAGAAAATTGAATTTATAGAGGTTTTTGAAGGGCCAAATGTCCACCCAACTAGATGGGTGGTTTTGCAAAATATTGTTGTATGAAGAAAGATTAAAATATTGTATGCACCTGAGGCGGCGTCCGCGTCGATGTCACCATTGGCAACTTGCAAGATATGATTGGCACACGATCAATTTGTGGGAAATTCCAATATACTAACGGCTTATGCACATTTTCTAAAAATTTAATAGAATAAGGTAAAAAAAATTTTTAACAAACTAATGTGTCACGCCTTTTCGAGAGACGTGACTTTCAATTTTGTTTTTTTTAAAAAAACAAGTCACGCCATATGAGATGGCGTGACTTCTTATTATTTTTTTTAAAAAAAGCAAGTCACGCCATTTCATATGGCGTGACTTGCTTTATTATTTTTTTTGAAAAAGTAAGTCACGCTCTTACTTTTTTTTTAAAAAAATAATAGTACAAATGACATGTTTAAATTATTTCAGAGTTGCACGCCTCCGCACATGTATTAAAAGCTGCAATAACATAACTTTAATAATTTCGAATTCATTATAATATTATAAATTTTTCTCTATAAATTGAATACTTAATTGACTCATTTCATTCGCTCCTTTCGTATTTTTCATCGGCAAGTTCTCGTAAATGTTTGAATTTATTTTTTCACTTCCTGCAAATTTTTAATAATTTTATTTTTTTTTTGGTTTTGCAGGTTCATTTTAGTTTCAACTTATATTAAAGGTATGTATACTAACATAAATTATTTTGTTAAATATAAAAATTATAAATGAAATTATTATTAATGTTAGACTAATTTTGTCGTGTTATTTAATTTTTTTGTCAATTTTAATTATTAGGTGATTTTTTTTAGTTATTACTAATTTTTGTAAAGAAATTTGAAAATCATTCTGAGCCTTATTCATGAATAGGTATTTATAGATAAATCTTATTATTTTTTTTATAAACTTTTGATAAATTTTCATTATCATTATTATTTTTTTAAAAAATGTTTAAAAAATTTATGTTATGTGCTATTTTTTCCGTTGGTACTATTGTTTTATAATAATTATATAATTGTATAGTATGATAATAATAATTTTAACTTTGTTTGTTTATGTATATATTTGTTTCACATTTAATATAAAAGATTATTTGTAAAATAAAAAATAAAATCACATAGTTTTTTGTTTAAAAACAAAATACACTATCTCATATAATTATGAGATACAATAAAAAAAATATTTAATGATTTATTGTGTTAATCGTAATAATTTGATGGTGAAATGAAAATATATGTGAGTTGACGTAATTTTTTTTAAAAAAAAAGGAAGTCATGGAAGTCACGCCTACCAAGTAGACGTGACTTCCTTTTTTTTATAATAAGAAAATTTATATTATTGGTGTAAAATAAATTAATCGTTATACTAATTTTTTTTTATATACTACCTATATAAAACAACAACAATGAGTATTGTTATTATCATTGGCATAATATAAAATAATAAGAATAACTAATAATACATAGAAACATAATTAGGCATTTTAATCATAAACTCAAAACGTAAGATTATGATATATTCATAATTTATATTCGAATAGCCACGTAAAGTAATTTATATCAACGCTTAAAAAATAGGCGTGACTTACTTTAAGAAAAATTAAAATTAAGCAAGTCACGCCATTGGAAATTGGAGATTGCGTGATTTGCTTTTAAAAAATAAAATAAAATAAGTAATTGAAAGTCACGCCTCTTGAAGAGGTGTGACACCTTTTTTTAAAAAAAAAAATAATAATAAGCAAGTCACGCCATCTCAGATGACGTGACAAGCTTTTTATTAAAAAAAAATAAATTGAAAGTCACGTCTCTTGAAGACATGACACATTAGTTTGTTAAATTTTTTTTTATCTTATTTTATTATATTTTCACAAATGTCCTGTAAACGGTTAAAAAACCCAAATTCCAATGCCCCAAACGTATCATAAATTCATTCGGGGGATTATATTATCAAATAGCAAACAAGACGGGAAAAAAATAAAATTTGATGTAAGATTAGGCAGTCTGTTACAATTTAAAGATTTAATGACACTCAACAAATTTGGTAAAAGAACATAGAATAATCTGTTTAGAAGAAGAAATAAAATGACAAGAAACGAATTACAATACAAATCAGCCTCAGGAAGGCAGCCGTGTCCGGCACAGAGGGCAAGAGCTATTGACCCAAGCCCACTGCGCGATGCAATGTACATGGAAAACATGGCCACAAGGGATCTGCGTAACCCCTGCTCCGCCTACTCTGAACCCTTTCATGCACACAGCGCAGCGACCTCCGCCGGTCACCACCGCCGGAATTTCTTCGAACAGGATGTTGGCAGACGATAAGGGTCTTGCTTCAGGTTCATTGAGCTCAGCTGTCGAATCTTCCGGAATGGTCAAGGCTTCATCAAGGTCAAAAACTTGATCAATTTCAAACCTCGGCAACATGATTCGGCACTTGATACAATTAGGTGGGTGGGGAAAATGGGATTCAAGAAATGATCGATGACGATGTTCGAGTTCTGGGAAGAGAATTTATAGAGGTTTTGGAAGGGAGAATTGTCCACGCAACTTGATAGGTGTCGTAAGAAAGTCAAAAGGATATCACAGTCAATGCGCGGCGAGCCTGAGGCGGCGTTGATGACGTCACCATTGGCAACTTGCCAGATGTGGAGGGGACAAGTGGTGATATGATGTAGGAAGGTGACTACAAAGGTATTTCTTTATATATATATATTTTAAAATCCCATATGGACTGGTATTTTTCTCATGTTTCATTTAATTTTTTCTTTTTCTTTTAAATTGGGTATTTGCAAATTATTATTATTATTATTATTATTATTATTATTATTATTATTATACATATATAAATTTGAATTACTTTTATGACCTTCTTGCATATAATTGGTCCATTTATATACTAAATATAGATGTGTGAATAAATTAAATTATTTATAAGTAATTTTTTTTTTCAATCAATCTAAAAAATTGTCGTAAAAAAACTTTAATGAATAATAATACTTTAAATATTTTTTTATTTTTTTAATATATTTGGTTGAAGTATTATCAATTATAATTTATTAAATTTGATATATACGATTTTGCACTTAATTTTTATCAATAAATATTTATATATAAAAATTAAAATTTATATTTAATTTAACCGCCTAACAACATTTTCTTGTTCCACCCATTCATGTGGACCAACAGTCATTATGATTTTTTAGTTTTATATGTATTAATAAAATAATTTTCTTAACAAAATCTAAAAAATTAATTGTTAGGATCAAGTCCTTAATAATATGTCAAAAATTGTAGTTCTTAATCAAAGTGTAATTTTATTTTCTTATACTTATGATAGCACATAATACACCTACTTAGGTGTTAATTGGTCGGACTGTTAGGGCTATAAGTTCGGAGATGTGCATGTATGTCTGCTGATGTTGTTTCATATCTTTTAGATATCAGTCTTACTCCTTTCTTGTCGTCGGCCATATCCCTGACAAAAATAGTATTACCCGATAAAATCTGACTTCATTTTTTTGTGGTTCACTTAGCTAACTAGATTAAGCGACGTGAAATCATCAATTTGACGCACGAGAACTATTCAAAAAATCATTCATCTCAATCAACTCCCACTCATGTATGCTTAACTCAACATTAATGAAAATTTTTTAAAAAAATCATGAGTTTTTTTTTTCAAGAAAAAAACACCCTTTAATGTTTTATATCCGATAATTTATTTGTCATGAAAAAACCCATACCAAAAATTTAAAAAAAATATCATGAGTTTTTTTCTCAAGAAAAAAACATACCCTTTAATGTGTTATATCCGAAAATATATTTGTCATGAAAAAACCCAATAAAATCACTTTTCTGAAAAATGTATCCAAAACTATAGTTCTTCAAATTTTAAAAAATACCTGATAGTTTTTTTTAGTTCACCCCACTCAATATAGGGGATTTTTTGTGCGATTTCGTAATTACTGTCTCTAATAGTAATAATTATGAATATTTTTAAATTTTGTATAATTTGTCCAAAATACCTCTAACTTATTTGATGGATAAATCAACTATATTTTAATTTCATTTTATTGAAGAATTCATTTTTGTATTAATACAATTAATTATATTAATTTGTATAGGTAACATTGTCAGTTCTTGTTGCTTATTTCATATGTTAATAGTTATGTATGGACAATTTTGATATGTTACATGTTTAACACTTATGTAAGCAACAATGATATGACACTCAATTATTGGATGTACAATTTTTCTATGTTTCGTCACATCCAATAGATGAATATCATACCATCGATGCTCACATAAGTATGCACAATGAATACACATGTTATATTAAAATTTTATACACTAATATGATTGGATCCACGCGTCCCCCACATGAATTCATGTTGGCCCCTCTCAGTTGTAACGACTCACCATAAGATATGAGAGCTTCTAAAATAACTTAACGAAAGCAATGTCACGTCAAACCTCTCTTGTTCGGGAGAATCGAAACACATCACACTTGACTTGAGTTATAACAACCCGGTTCGCTGTGTAGAACTCGTAAATATTAACGTGCTTCAGATAAAATAACAACCAACGAACTTTTAAAGAATAAATGGTTTCTAACTGAGTATGAGAATATGTTGATTAATGAGATAGAATAGATATATTCTAGGTATTTCCATTTATGTTCTTCATGTAACATTCTGACCGAATGACCCTTCTTTACTACTTTAACAGCCTCTTCTTATCTTATCGAAAACAAGGGTCCGAAGAAGAGTTCTCTGAAATAACTATGTTGTACGAAAAATGCTACTCTAGATATATGATATAAGCCCTTGGGGATACCCGTGCCCCCATACGCATTCATGTAGGCCCCTATTTGTATGTATGGGGGATCCAAAGGCCTAAACTCTGCGGAGTGCAACACTCGAGTGGAGAATAGTTAGAGCCCATGTTTACTTATTTCGACATGGCTCTGCATGTTATCCGCGACGGAACAACACAAGGACATTTTTAAAACTTTAAAGTACGTGGCTACTAGGATCTGATATAATGTCAACCACATACAATTACCTAGTAGATACATAAAAAATCAGGCAAAAATTTGTTGTTTATATCTTCTTCACAGCACAGGCTGGCATCGATTTCTCTTCTTTGAAGTATAATTGACAAGATAAATGCAGAGACGAGGCTTGTCATGAAACTGAAGGAGGGTGACCATACCTTCTTTCATTAAGGTAATTGAATACTTGTCTCAAATTCCCTCTCGATGGCCGGGCATTGACAGCAAATTTAGAGATAAATACTAATCGTCTTCGGAGCTCAAACTTGGAGATATGGGAATTATTGAAGGATTTCCCGTCATCGAAGTTTCCTGTTGAAAAAGCTCAAGAACTAACGAAATCCGTGGAAGGCATAAACAAAATGATAGTCATAAATGAAACCAGCCACTCAGTTGCTACTACATTTTGTGATAATGATTCATTCCTAGAACTAGGATTCTCTTCTGGATAGCATCAAAGAAAGTTCTAGCATTATGTCCAATTTTTCAACGAGCATAAACTCAAACCATAAAGAAAATATCTCACACCCCCCGACGACATAGAACCAAGACAAGGTTTCAAGTTTTACCTGCTTCATCATATAATAAAGTCAAGATTGCCAAACAGATGCAGATGCTTACATCTTCTCCTGTGAAGAAAGAAACCACCAAAAAGGATATTTAATAACAGGCTGAAACAATATGAATACAATGATCCATTTGATTTCGTTTGCTTTGAGAAGCAAGAAACTACAGGATATGCAAAAGCATTCAAAATTTAAGCCACACGGCCCACGGGCAAAGAAAAAGTTCAGTCTTTGAGGATAAGAGGGAAAAAAGAGAGTTTTCAGTATCAGCGGAATGGGGAAGGCATAGAAGATATCACACAAGAAGCGATGAGTTAGATCGAAGAAAACCATCACTTGTGTTTCTCTCACCGAGATGTCACTGGTGGGACAACAATGTAGCTGATAATTTCAAAATCATAGAATTCTTACCATTTTGGCAGCAAACTAAAAGCTTTCTCCCCTCGCGCAACTGTGTCTGGGAAAAATTCAGCGCAGAAGGGAGATGTCTTAACAAAGAGAAACGATCATGTTTGGAGTCCTGTTCACAATTAGAACATAAGTTTGAGAAATCTTGACAAAGAACGAATTTGGAATCCCATTCACTTCTAAAAACAGAAGCGAAAGAAACAAATAAAATGAATCACAAACGAGAAAATTTTGATGAAATAGAATCAACCGACAGACATACCACAATGGGCAAATGCAAATGAAATCCAGAGTTCTTCGGAGAGATATTAGACTCTTTATCACAGTTCAAGATGCAATTATCAGGAGCCACCTCCATGGCTGAAAAATTGAAAATTTAGTGCACTTGTTTTCTAGTCCAAGATGCAAATAAAGATGCACCGGTGAAATAGAAAATAACTGGAGTAAAATTTCAAGTAACATAACTTTTATATGATATTGACCCCATCAGTGACTTCACAAAATTATGCTTTGAAAAGTAAACAACTAGGGGAACTACTAAACAAAAGAGATGTACCAAGTTGAGTTCTGCCAACTGCTATATTGGTTGGTCCCAACCAAAATAAAGAAACCTCTCCAAACAATTGTTCATTCTCAATTACGGTTTTAGTATCCAAGTCTAATGGCCTTTCTGGGGCAAACTTGCTCTCTGTCACCAGCTTTGAAGGCCTGGCTGACACCTGAGGAGCATTTTCCCCCCTCTGTGCACGACGAACTCTGTCCTTTTCAACAATATCCGCAATCTTTTGATTACACGAGGCTGGATCTGATCTTATTACATCATGGGCATGTTTCCAGAAAAGATCAGGGCGTAGACCTCTAGACCAACTTTCCTCATCGTCTCCCGCCCCGGCAATATAATTCCAACTAAACTCTGAAGAAGTATGATGTTGATAATTGCCATTTGAGGATGACGCTGAGACAAGTATTATTGGTGTAAAACCCCATGAATCATAATCTGGGACTTCATTCATCCATATGACAGTCTTCTGTGAAATCCATAATGGTCTTAGAGGCTTTTTAAGTGATGATGAAACAGAAGCAATATCAGCTCCACTAGCCTCCAATTCCTTGGTCCACCCTTCCAATCGGTTTTCAATCATTAGTTTCTCAGTTTGTGAAACCCAAAGGGGAAGATGCAAGGAACAATCCCAATATGTCGAGTCTTGTCCTAAACCATTTAAGTCCTGTTGAAGTGCATTTAAGTCAATTATGATGCATGTAAATATCATTACATAAATCTATCAACAAGCAATTATATATCCACTTGACAGTTCGATTAGCTAAACCTTTTTAACTATGGACAAATTTTGAAAATTGAATGTGAAAATAATGTCAATGGATAATATATAACATTCCAGTTTAAATTAAGTTCTCAAAGCTTCAAATCATTTTCCTGGATGATAGGATACATCCCGCAATATTTATTAATTACAAAAAATGAAGCTAGCATTCAAGATCAATCCTATTCGAGCAGTCCACAAGATAATATATTAGAGAAGCCTTGCGAAAATACGCGACCATCGTGAAGTAAATGCTACAAGGTGACCTCTGTCATTTAGCATCTTAAGCTTAGCCTTGAAAACACAATGTGATAACAAACTATGAGTATTCCCTATCACAGCAGAATCAAATTTCTTACTGGCTATTTATTATCAGCACTTGTTCACAGCATACAATCATCAATTAACATATATCTGAACAAATAATATAGGCACATTTCTTCAAGTGTGAATATCGAAGGCACTCAATCCAGGAAATGAAATTTCTTTCACTTACATTCTCAGAAACATGAAGACCACCCAATGCCATGCGATAATTGAGAATTGCACGATTTAAGACACAAGTCCATATCGGTATAGTCTTGGACATGCTGTCGGGAAATCTCTTCCCTTTTCGTGTTGAATCAACGATCATGCATCCTCCCCTCTGTCCTACCACCAGAAATCAATTGAACAAGTCATTGTCCATTCCATATCAGCATACATGACTGCGCAACTTGCCACATAAAAGGCATATACACCACACAACAGTGATGAGAGTGAATCCACATCAATTTGTGGCACGGTGCAAGTTTCGATTTCTTTCTGGTGATCTAGCATTTTTTATAATTTCATTTTCACCCGTTACAATATAACCGACACACACCTCGTTTTATCACACATTTTCTCGCTATTTGCGACAATATTGTCAGATTAACATGGATACAGGAGATGGAATACTCAAGATTTCCAAAACAAGACCAATAAAATTTTATAAAACCAAAGTCTGACAAATGAAGAATCTCCAATACACGCTCAAAAGAAAGTCAGTGGTTCCCGAGAAAAGAAGGTACCAGCAACAAGGGCGACGTGAAGGTTGAGGCGGCAGGTGTTGAAGGACAAGTTGTTGGTGTGGCCGTCGGTGGATTTGAAGTAGCAATTGGAGTCGAACTTTGGAGAGTACCAAAGGCCGCATCGGAGGTTGGCCAGAAGCGGCAGCTCCGGCCACAGCTGCGAGATTTCTCCGACGAAGATGGAGTCCTCGTAAATGGATCGGAGAGCGTTGTAGAGAGAATTATCCCTGCGTTTGATGGCTCTGGACACCTTGTATATGCTGTTGCTCAATCTCTCTTGCGTGAATTCCATTGGAGGGCAGAGAGTGTCGGAAGTGAGAAGGTAGATGCGGCCGTACCGTACGTCGGACAAATTCTGTGTGAAACGTTTCCAAGGTACATAATTTTTTTTTTTTCAAAATTAATTTTGAATAATAATTACTTAGCAAGAACAGAAATCAATCAAATTTTGAAAATTGATACATTAAAATCTCGGGGAAGTTGTTGAAAAATTCTCAATCAAAATATTTTTTTGGGTTCACTCCCTACCCAGAAAATTGTGGTCCTATGTCATACAAAATGTGGTACACTTCATGTGTAAATGTGGTACTAAAAAAGTACTCAGGAACTGAACACAAAAAAAATCGACAGCTGGGGATTGAAAACCAATTTCCCGTAAAATCTTTGTTAGAAATCTTAAATTTCTCAAAATTTTACATATATGATGACGACGGCTCAATCGAGCGAATTGAACAAATATGTTGAGAAATTCAAAAATCAATATATTCGACTTTTGTTGGTGTTAAAAGCGTGACGAATCATTAAATAAATATAAAATTTAATGTAAAACTTGATTAATTTATATAAAACCTCGGATTTTTCGGAGAATTTTAGTATTATTTGATTACTTATTTTTGTTTGTCGTCATTCTCTTTGTTATTTTTGGAAAAAAAAATCTTATCAGATCGTCTTACAAGTAAATTTTATGAGATAATCTTCTACTCATAGGTTAAGAGATAATGAATATATATACGTTTGTAAATGGATAATGATAATTAGATAGATAATAGACGATAATCTATCATAGATTCAAAATTTAATTCAAAAGTTTAAACGAGCTAATAGATAATACACTATCTGGATAACAACCACTTTTCTATAAATACGATAAGCTTTCATTCGAAATGTACACGCCATTTACCCATCAAATTTTTTGCTATCATATTTTCGAAATTCTTCTCCAAAATTCTGCACAAGTCATCAAAGTTCTGTCTAAGTTCAGAAAATTATTTCTCTCTCTTAATTGGTCGGAATCCAATCTTCACCCTTCATGATATGCTTCCATATGTTTCGAATAACATATCCAAAATTCGGCCAAATCCAATGGTTAATTTTTCGTATTTATCCTTCGCAAGAAAATTGATCAGATTTTAGGTGGAAACAACATGCCTACGATTTTTCGTTCATAAGCAGGTTAAAACGGCTTCCAAACCCGATATCCACCGTTCATAATTTATTTTACGTACTTTTGAACGTAATGTAAAAGTTTGAGCTCAATCCAACGGTTCAATAAGGCACAAATAATTTTCAAGACGACTTATTTTCAAGGCGATGAGTTGCTGCATTTTCGAAGTTCCAGTTGCATGATTCTTTTATGATTTTCGAATTCTTCAGTTTTCTTCCATGTCTAAGGTAAGTGGACTTTTTTTAAAAGTATAATTTCTTTTATGAATTATTTCGTTTTTCGAAAATTCGGTCGAGTGAAAATTCTTCTTCTATTCCATTCTTGATACGATTATCATATAGTTGTGTATTGGTACTATGAGGATTCGTCTAGATATGGATGAGAATTCCAATATATGTACATAATATGTTTATGACCCTTACACGGTGGAATTGTAACCGTTATACGGCATTGTCCCCTTACAGAATTAAAAATTAGGGACTGATATCAGTAAACCATAGAAAATAGAGGAATCTCAGTGTCTGATCAATGGTATGCATGTGGCATGAGTCATATTATGCATGGTATGCATTTCGAATTTTATGCATTTTGCTATATTGTGCCCGAACGGCCCTCACTTGTTGAGTGATAACTATATCACTTATTACCACTTACTTTATCCTCCCCAGATAAGTCAGAAGAAGAAATATAAGAAAAAAATCAGACATCAGTTTTGGGGTTGATAGTGGACGCATGAAAAAGTTTAATTAAGTTTATGTTCTTTTGAGTTTTTAATTCAAATTGTAAACGCTTCCGCATATTTTTATTGTTTTCAAAGTTATTGTTGTAAAAACGATTTCATTTTATGGTATTTATGAAATAAACTAATTTTGGTTTATACTGTATCACGAAACTTGTTGTTCAACAATTATTTGATTGTTGAATAACGCGGATGTCGACTAACCCTGGTTTCGGGATGTGACAATTTTATTTTCTTTCTTGAACTTTAATCGCTTCCTTACAAATTTTTAAACCAGTTTTAATTTGACGCCAGTGATTGAGGAAGAAAGATTTAGGTACCAGAAAAAGAGATTATAAACAACTTGAGAAATAATTTAATACTTGTTGGTAGATGTCTAATCTTTATTTCGACTCTATATATACATTGTTCTATTCTAAAAATCAGTGTTTATAAAGACGAGATTAAGCATGAAATACGAGTAGATCAACATAACGATTTGGTCAAAAGCGTGAAAAAACATGTGAAGCAGTGGTATGTCGTAATATTGATCGGGCTTAATGCACGAAAAACACGAGTTTTTTGGTCTCAATATGTTGATCAATGTGCTAGAGCGGGCATGAATTAATAACCAGAACGATGTCATAAATATGTTCTTTTAAATATCAAAATGTTGTTTCGAAAGCAACCGATTCTATAAATCTCCAGTTTGCTGATGTAAAACGCTAATGAGCATCATTTTCATTTAAATGATCCAAATACACACACAAGACTTAATTCTGAAATATATGATGATCCATAATTTTATGGCTTTCTCTTGATTAGTCCTGAGGGTACCGCCGCCGAGGCAGGGTTGATGGCCTTCCGAATTTTGACTACATTCCAAGCTGTTCCTGCACAATGTCCTGCAGTTGCAAGTGCATCCTCTGTTGCCTCACCAGCACTCTCTCCAAACCTGCATGCATGTTCATCATGGATAGTTTATGTATAAAAAATGTGTAGGATTCACGCCCAACCTAGGGACGATATGTAAAACCGAGAGGTGATTGAAACATGTCGAGCTAGGTGGGGAAGGTCACTTAGAATATCGCTGCCGAGTCCGGCCTGAGCCTCAGCAGCAGCCTTCTCTCCATTAAAATCACGTTGGTTCAATGGTTCCATCGCGTGTACAAACAAAAATCACCCCACCTCCGGATGTAATAAAAAAAAAGTATTGTAATATTAATTTCAAGAATTTATAACTTCGTCGAAGTTTCTCCCACAATCCAACATACATGAAATGAAGGCTGTGAGACAAAATTACCCGTAAAGTTTATTATGCTAATATTAATGGTATTTAGAGTCACCTTTCAGTTACCATCCTTGTAACTGCACCAGAGGTGGCGGCCATGGCCTGCTTCTCTGCTGCTTCTGCTGCATCGATTATCTTATCTGCCATTTGATATAATAATGCACAAACCATTTCATTTCTTCCCAAAAACGTACGTACTTGTAATATTGCACTTTTTCAGAAAAGGAAGTAAATTAATTAAAAAAAAAAGAAGAGATTTACTCATAGATATCAACTTACTGACAGCATCGAGTGAAGCTAAGAGAACTTCTCCAGGAACCATGGATAAGAAATTTTTTCCGGGTCCAGATCGAACAACGGGCACAATCACAGAGCCACTGGCAACCCCAACAGCATCAAGCATTGTTTTGCTTAATTTTTCAGTCATTTTGGATAGCTTTCTCACCCTTTCGTGTAAGGCAAAAATTTAATGGAAGGAGTGATTTACAGAAATTATATACAAATACACAATGTATAGATGTTCTATTTTTCGCAGTGATGAAGTAGTACCGCTTCAGGCTTTGGTTGACAGCACTACTCTTTTTCTTGGCAACATTGCTATTGCTTTTGCGAATTTCATTTGATGGTAGCCGTTTTTTATCCTCCACTGCACGAATTAAAATTGTTTCCCCTCCCAATTGCACCTATTATTAATACATGCACATGTGTATCATAATTTAAAATATCGGAAAAACGTCTAAATTGGTTCGCAAGTTTGCTTATTTTGGGTCTTGGTTACGTAGATATATACACTAATTAGTTTGGTTTTGATGCAGTATTTTGGTTTTTTACTTTGTTTTTGGTTCGGAGTATTAATGTGGGAGTGACGTAACACCGAAAATTGCTTACTAAAGAAAACAGAGTTGGTTCAACAAATTTTGACTATTTGGAGAACAAGAAACCTATAATAAGCAAACTTAATGGACTAATTTCGTTGTTTTACCTTAAAAATTAATAGGGAAAATAGTTTTATGTTACTAATTTGTTCAATTTTGAGTTTTAGTCTACTAAATTTTCAAAATTTGATTTTAGTATGTTATCTTTAATTTTCGACTATTTTAATTCAATTACTGATGTGATACTAAAAAATGCTGATATGAATTACATAAAATTAATGCTGACGTGACAAAAAATTGATGTTCGACGTCACGTTAACATGTACACCAAAATAACAAAAAAATAAAAAACTATTATACTAAAGCAAACTGTAAAAATTTAGTGGGCCAAACAAAAAATTGTAAAAAAAAAAAGTATTTTCCCAAATTAATGTATAAGTATTGTCTCCAAATCTACTAAAACTCATTCTTACCTGATTGCTGTAAGCATTGCTACATTTGAAGATTCCTTTAACAATCTGACCAGTCCCTCCAGCAATGGCCCTAGCCAGTACACTATTATACTCATCTACCGCTGGTGCAAACTCTTTCCAGTTGACAACTTCCTTCCGGTTAGCAGAAGATGAAGCAGCACTTGTAAACAGTGAATTTTCTTTAAGAAATGCATCCAGCAAGCTCAAATCACCGTGTTGCTTCTGCGAAAACGTTACCCCGTAACTCAAAGCCTTGCCATCTTTCATCGGCAAAGAGAAGAGATAATGCAAGGCATCAAGCTTCACCACAGGCTCGTCTTTTGTAAGAGGCCATTGAAGTTCATCGCCAACTTTTATAGTCGTGGCAAGAGATATATTCGAGTCCGATACTCGGAAAACCTCGAAATCTCCATTGGCGAGTTCCAATGCATCTTCTTCGTCCATAAGATGGACCTTGCAATCTTTTATTTTCAGCAAAACTTCATGCATCACGATTCTGTTTTCTGGGATTTCTTGCGTTTGTTCAGTTTGTGATGGGGTTTTTGCTGATGTTTTTGATCTCTTGAGCTTGAAACAGTTCATGTTCTTGAATTACAATTGAAAAAGAATATGGGAAGAGAATGCGGATAAGTTTGTGAAAATGAAAATTAAAGAAAGAGTTAATGGAGAAAGATGTGCTGTGATTGATTCCATAATTTCCGACTTTATTCTGTTCTTGTTGAAGAAGTTGATGCCAATATGTTGCTTTCGGCGGTGTTAATTGATAAGGAATAAGAGAGCATCGGATTAAAAAAAGTTTTAATATTTATATTTATTTATTAGGGAAAATTACAATTTTTTTCCCTGTGTGTCTCTCTTCATGGTTTTGTACCGTCAAATTTTAGTCCAAATATGTTTTTTTTTTCGATTTTAGTAACGGATAAATAAATTCCTTAATATTTATTACATAAAATACATGAATTAATACTTAATTATTTAATAATGTTTTCAATTCGAACTTTGACTAGAAGGATAAATTGTAAGTTTAGTACATGAACAAAATAATTCATTTTCTAAAAGACTTGTACGCCTCCGATATCATTGTGAGACCCAAGTCACAAGGCCACTCACCCTTAAGGATGACAATGGAGTGAGTAGATATGGGACGTGTTTGTCATCTTTATCTCTGTTTTTGAATTTCATATCTATCTTTATTTGCATCTCGATCCCTGCTTTTTCGAATTCGGGGAATCCGAGAAATCAAATCATCATCCTCATTTCAAAAATATTAATGGGACGGAGCGATTCTCCAAACCCGAACTTATTATTATATTATTATTAATGATGTTTTTCAAAAACATTAATATTATAATATCAATATTATTTACGTACTCGCTCCCTCTTTTTTCGTGAAGTAAGAGGTCACTAAGCACGATAAGGTTAACGCTTTGTCATCCACTTTTAAGAATTATAAACTATTCTCGTTGAATGAGAAATTCAATAAGAGAACTCGGATCCAATCGGTTTCTATCGGAACTCTTGGAATTGGAATAAGTTCATTAGCGGATCATGCAATCTCGGTGATATTCTTTATCTAATGATCGGGAGCTAAACCTTGGGAGTAAGAGAGGTTGAATGACCTGGCAGGCAGACAATAGTAGATTCTACTTTATTGACAATAATATGTCTTTTTTTCTCTATCGTAGCACCACATGAGTAACCCTCTTCTCTACCGATTGATAAGAATGAGAAAAAAAATTCGAAAGCTTGTTTTTGTGGTGATAATACCAAAATATCAAGTTGGCTTACATAGTATATATCATAAATCGCTACTCTGCCACACGAACGAAAAGTCTACTCTCGATCTCTTTATGCACCATGTATTGGAATATAATGGTCACCAGCTCGTCTGGACTTAGCTTTGGCCGGTCGATCCTGCAATAAATTCTTTCGAAGTCCGAAAAAAATGAAATTAAAAATCATTCATATATAAAATGATATGTTTAAAATGAAAATATATAATGATAATTTTTATTTTGTTATGAGTTGAATATAAATTAATATATTTTAATTTTTGATAATATTTTTTAAAATATTATTAATATAAAGTTAGAAAATAATTTTAATAATTATTAAATTTTTAAAAAATTTATTGCATAATAATTATATTTTAAAAAAAATTAGTTGGTCAAACAGGTCCAATCCGGATTAGATCCCTCATGTAACGCATTTTGGCCAAATCCAAGTTATTTTGATTTTATTACTGTTATTTGTGGTAGGTTACCGCTCTTCTTGCACCAGGATTTGTGCGTGATATCGGCGAGGATAAAGTAGAATTTAAGTTCAGGAAGCCAAATTCTATAAAAATTGGGGGAAGTACTTATTCACTTCAATCCATGCTCAGGTTACCCAAGGTAGTTTTCCAACCTTCAATTTGAAATAAGCATAATTTAGCAGTGAAGTTTTAAAAAGGTTGAACGTTGGCCTAGCTTTAGTTATTAAAACAATGATCATTTTGTAAATACAAGTATGTGTTTTAATATGGATTAGATAAGGTACGATAGAATTCTGCTGAATATTCATGTGACGATTCAGTTTTTGTGATTTGGAAATATTCTATAAACTTGGCGTTGTCAGAGCTTAGGTTTTGTGAAAATTTGTAACCTCTGAGGTTTTTATATTGATGAAATTACAAAACTTGATATTGCATGGCCCCATCTTTTAATTATCTAAAAATTGAAAGTGGGTTTTAAAATGGAATTCAGGGTCTTGAGTAGAGATGGTCGGTATGGTATATCGTACTGAAATTTGGGATACCGTATCGAAAATATCAGTATGAGAAAAATGATATCGTTACCGTACCGACTTTTCGGTATCAAAAAAGTCGGTATGCTGAAGTTTCGGTACAATATCGGTAAAATACCGTCATACCGAAACTATATATAAAAAAATTCATTTTCTTATAATTCCAAGGCTAGTCCAATACTAAACAAATCCATCAAGACAGTCAAAGAGACAATGAAAGATATATACAAAACAAATTCATCAAGACAATAAACGCTAACCGCAACAAGTGTCTGGAGATTCAAAGACATCAATGAACACCAATAAACTTCAACCGCAACATTTTTGACTTCTTCATCCGCTATCTTTGCAACAATGTCTGAGATCATGTGATTTTTGAAACCTGTCAGCTTTTTAACAAGTCAAGGACCAGCATACAGTCCTTTAGCTAGCTGTAAGATTAGGCGACAAAAATAAGACTTCTCGATAGTTTAAATTCTCAACTATAAGTCGAGTTGTTTCATTGAACTTTGCTTTGGACTATTCCAACATGATGAGTCAAAACAAAAGTTAAATTCTTTATTTTAGTATGGTATCGATATATATCGTTTTATATCAAAAAAATAATGTTGTTAGTTGACGCGTGATTCACTGATATTCACCAGAAGAACTTGTCTTCTTCAGCCCGTGTGTGCTCTGTGAGAGAATGAGTAAAAGTGTAGAAGAAAACAGAGAAAATCTTATTCCACTTGTGGTGTCAAGAATATAATAGTCTGCCCTACAATTATTGAATGAGAAGACTTTTATACACCGAAAGAAATGTATGATAACTGCTCCTATTTGTTAGATGAAATCTCAGCCACTGATTTAACAATTCTCCACCTTGGCCAGATTTTCATCTTCCTCCAAATGCAGTGACCATGTGCAATATCTGAACTTTGAACCAGGTAAGGGTTTAGTTAACATGCCCGCTGAATTCTTACTAGTAGAAATATTCTCCAGCTTCACCTTCCCTTTTGAGATTACCTCTCTTACAAAATAGAGCTTGACGTCGATGTGCTTAGTCCTTTCATGATAAACTTGATTCTTGGCTAGGTGAATCCCACTTTGACTGTCACAATACACCTTAGCTACTACTGTCTCTTGTGGCCTTAATTCTGCAACCATCCCGCTTATCCACAAAGCTTCCTTGATTGCCTCTGTAACAGCTATAAACTCAGCCTCTGTAGTAGATAATGTCACTACTTGCTGTAAGTTACACTTCCAACTCACCACATTTCCATGATATTTAAACACATAACCCGTCAACGATCTCCTTGAGTCCAAACATCCAGCATAATCAGCATCTACATATCCTTCAATAACCTCTATACTCTCCTTTCTATTTCCATACAGCAATCCCACTCCAAGTGTTCCCCTGAGATACCTTAAAATCCACTTCACCGCCTCCTAGTGGTTCCTGCCTGGTTTACTCATATACCGACTGACCAGACTCACTGCATAGGCAAGGTCAGGACGGGTGCAAATCATGGCATACATCAGACTGCCTACAACATTAGCATAAGGAATTTTCTCCATGTACTGCACCTCTTCTTCAGTTTCAGAAGAATCCTTAAGTGACAATTTAAAATGTTGAACCATAGAGGTTTGGACTGGTTTGGAGTTTTCCATCCTAAACCTCTTCAACACCTTCTCAATGTAAGTCCTTTGTGAAATAAAGAGTTTATCTGTATATCTATTTCTCTTGATTTCCATACCAAGGATCTTACTAGCTAGCCCCATCTCTTTCATTTCAAATTCATTCTTAAGTAGTTGTTTCGTCTCCTCTACCTCTGTTTGACACTTAGATGCAACTAATATATCATCTACATAAAGTAATAAATAAATATCAATTCCATTTTTATTCCTCTTGAAATAAACTCAATTGTCAAATTCACATCTGAAAAAACCAACTTTGATCATATAAGTGTCAAACCTTTTGTACCATTGGCGTGGAGATTGCTTAAGTCCATACAAGGACCTCTTTAAACGACACACTTTCTCTTCTTCCCCTGCTTTAGCAAAGCCTTCGGGTTGTGTCATAAAAATGTTTTCTTCTAAATCACCGTGCAAGAAGGATGTTCTTACGTCAAGCTGTTCCAGCTCCAAGTTCTCATTTGCTACTAGGGACAATATCATCCTGATTGAGTTGTGTTTAACCACATGGGAAAACACTTCATTGTAATCCACTCCTTCACATTGTAGATATCCCTTAGCCACTAGCCTTGCCTTGAATCTTGCCTTCTCAACTTCTAGAATAGCTTCTTTGATCTTAAACACCCACTTGCAACCTATCACCTTCTGTCCCAGAGGTCTTTCAACCAAAACCCATGTTTGGTTTTTCTCTAAGGACCTCATTTCATTTTTCATTGCATCTAACCATTTTTCAGGGTTGCTGCTGCTCATGGCCTCTTTGAAAGACATTGGCTCTTCTTCACTTTCAGATGCCGCCATAAGAGCAAATGCAATCATGTCAGCATATCCAAACCTCTTTGGTGATGTAATATTTCTTCTGGTTCTGTCTCTTGCAAGCAAATAATCATTTTCGACTTGGTGATCAGTTTGAGACTTTCCTTGTTGCTTATTATCATCATCTTGGGACAATCCTGATGGTCCACCTCAAAATGAATTTCCTCATTTTTTCCAGAGTCTCCTCCATTCATCTTGGGGTTAGGTGAATGATACATCTCATTTTCCCTGAACACGACATCTCTACTAATGATTATTTTGGACTGACCCTTCTCATTACACCATAACCTGAAGCCTTTAACTCCCTCTTGGTAACCGAGGAACATACATCTTATAGATCTTGGCTCCAACTTTCCCTGGTTCACATGCACATAGGCAACACAACCAAAGATTCTGAGATATTTGAGATTTGGAGCATGTCCTGACCAAATTTCCATAGGAGTTTTAAACTTTATTGCAGTAGATGAGCTCCTATTGATCAAGTGAACAGCTGTAGATACAGCTTCTGCCCAAAAGCTTAATGGCAGGGATGCATTTGACAACATGCATCTCACTTTTTCCATAATGGTTCGGTTCATCCTTTCTGCCAAACCATTTTGTTGTGGGGTTCCTCTTATAGTGAGACGCCTCTGGATTCCATTTAATTTGCAGAATTGCTTAAATTCTTCTGAACAAAACTCCAAGCCATTATCAGTCCGAAGTGTCTTAACTTTCTTTCCAGTTTGGGTTTCAACTAAAACCTTCCAATATTTGAAATGCACAGATGTGTCACTTTTGTGCTTTAGTATATAAACCCAAACTCTTCTTGAGTAATCGTCAATGAGTGATAAAAAATATCTAGCACCACTTTGTGAGGGCAACTTTACAGCTCCCCACAAATCAGTATGAACATATTCAAGTATACTCCTGGTTCTGTGAATTCCAGTGGCGAATCTGAGTCTCTTTGCTTTGCCATATATACAGTGTTCACAAAACTCAAATTCTGATATTTGATCACCTTCGAGAAGACCCTGTTTACTCAATTTCTTGAGGCCTACTTCACTGATATGACCAAGTCTCATTTGCCAAATCTGACCCTTAGTGAGGTTGGCTTCTGTTGCAACACTTGCTTCTTCAGTGACCACTTTGGCTTGCAGCAAGTATAGCCCATTCTCGAGTCTTCCTTTCATTATTATCAATGAACCTTTCAAGACTTTAAGGGCTCCACCTTCAATTGTACAGCAAAGGCCATGGGAATCCAACATTCCCAAAGACACTAGGTTCTTTTTCAGTTCTGGTACATGTCTCACATCTATTAGAACCCTATATGTCCCATCTGTGAGCTTGAGTTTTATGGATCCGATGCCAGTTACTTTACAAGACTCATTGTTGCCGAGCAGTACCTGTCCTCCATCACAAGATTTATACGTAGTGAACCAATTCTTGTGAGGACACATGTGAAAGGAACAACCTGAATCCAGTACCCATTCTTGATTAATCCTTTCAGCTAAGACACAGAGAACTTCATCACTTTCGTACCCCTCAGAGGCTACTTCAGCATCTCCACGATCACATTTCTTGTCCAGATTATATTGCTTTCGATCTGGGCAATCCTTTTTAAGATGACCCTCTCTCTTGCACACGAAGCACTTCTTTTTATCCTTAGATTTCGATCTTGAAGTGTTCTTGAATCTAGAATCCTTCTTCTTAGTTCTTCCTCTAACATTGAGTCCCTCACTTCTTGACTCGTCTACTTCCTCGGATCTTTTCTTTAATTCATTGAAGAAAAGGGCAGCCTGTACTTCTTCAAGCGTAATCGAATCCCTTCCATACATCAATGTGTCTGATATATTATCAAACTCACTGGACAGTGATCGGAGGAGGAGGAGGGCCTGATCTTCATCTTCAATTTTGATTTCAATATTTTCAAGATCCAAGATGATCTTATTGAAATCATCCAGATGATCTTCCAAAGATCTTCCTCCCGTCATCTTCAATGTATACAATTTCTGCATTAGATACAACCTGTTGGCCAATGACTTTGTCATGTACAAGTGCTCAAGCTTCTGCCAAATTTTGGCTGTCGTCTTCTGCTTAGAGACTTCTCGTAGCACTTTGTCTCCTAAAGAAAGAATCAGAGCGCTATGGGCTTTATCAAGAATACTTTTCTTGTTTTCAGCCGATAGCGTAGATGAGAATTTATTTTCTCCTTCCAGCACTTCCTCGAGACCTTGTTGAACCAGTAGGGCTCGCATCTTGAGGTGCCATAGACCGAAGTCATTCTTTCCCGTGACTTTCTCAATGTCGTACTTCGCAGACCCCATTCCAAATGAAGGACACGCCGTGACTAACCTGGCGCTCTGATACCAATTGTTGTTAGTTGACGCGTGATTCACTGATATTCACCAGAAGAACTTGTCTTCTTCAGCTCGTGTGTGCTCTGTGAGAGAATGAGTAAAAGTATAGAAGAAAACAGAGAAAATCTTATTCCACTTGTGGTGTCAAGAATATAATAGTCTGCCCTACAATTATTGAATGAGAAGACTTTTATACACCGAAAGAAATGTATCATAACTGCTTCCTATTTGTTAGATGAAATCTCAGCCACTGATTTAACAAATACCTTATATTCTTAAAAAATTTAACTTTATTATTTAAAAATATTATATATTTTTTAATTTTTATATATTATTTCGATATTTCAATATATACCGAAAATTTTAAATTCCATATCGCTACCGTACCGAATATTTCGGTATCGGTACCATACCGTATCGAAAATTTCGATAAATTCGGTATTTTTCGGTACAGTAACCTCGGTATACCGAAAATTCGATATTTTTTCTCACCCCTGGTTTGAGACCTGTTACGAATTTGTTTGTGACTCACAGACTTTTTCTTTTTGGTTCTGTTTTTGGCTTTTCCTACTAAGTGCTGTGCGAAACTAATACGAATGCACGTCTGCTTTTTTAAAAAATGGAGTTTTATCTTCCAATATTTTGGTCTGCAAGGTGAAAGGATTAGTTTGATACGAAGAAGATGCTACAAGGAATCTAGCATGCAACAAGTTCTGTGGTATGGTGTTGTTCGTCTTACCAAGTTTTCTGAGATGGAACTATCTATCTTATAATGTAATGTAACAATGCATGTTTAGCAATACTTTTCATTCAAATGTTTATCTTTTTTTTTTCTATTTCGACATGAAATGCTTTCATGAAAAAGACTATCTCATGAATCATCGTTGCCATGGAAAAAAGGATTTCTTTATCTTTGCATTATCAAAACATATTTGAAATATTCTTCTTAATTTAGTTCAAGTGCAGGGCCCTTGTTTGGATTCGAATGCATAAACCTCTTCTTTTCAAACTTTCCCCTGCTAAAAAACTGCATGTAGGTTGGAGTTCTTTCTAGGCAATCTGAATCTTTGGCATTCAATCAAGAACAAAACCAATTTGGACTATAATTTCCCAGAATTTTCTTGTACCTTTTGTGCGATGCAAATCTCTCGCAATCCCAAGTTGTTATAGGAATCTATTGCGTAGTTATGTCATAAGTCATTCGCATATATCTCACAATCCGATGTGGTACGATGAAGTAGCTAGGCTCTCAAAATCACCCTTGAAACACTTCAAAAATGTAGCATCTGTTCATGATTTAGAACAATTATAACTTTTAGTGTCAACAATTCTCCCTTGATTTTTTAAACATAATTTCGCAATAAAGCTCTATTTATATTAACATTGTAAGCCGACGGTCTTGGCTTAAAAACCAGAATAGGAATCAAAATGGAATACTTGCAATTAAATTTTATTTTCTAAAATGAGAAAAATGTAAACGAAACTAGAATTAAAATCCGTGAAAGGAACTATATTATTAAACTTGAGATTATATACTAAAAATTTTGTTGTCATGATCCGTCATTTTATTTAATGTCAAATGTATTCTTGTTTGATTCAACATTCATTATTCAAGAAAAAAAAATTATATTATCATATTATTATAAAAAAAGAACCTAAATCATATAAAACAATCTATATAATATTTTATTCTTAATTAATTTTCAATTTTTTCTAGAGAAAAAAAGGTTTTTCGTATGGAATTAATGATTCTAGTACATAGAATGTTTGAGTGGGGGTGATAAATGGGAACCAGATTACAGAATATGTTATCTGGAGTTGGATCATTTATGGCATATTTACACTTTTCTATATTAAGAAATAAATATTAAATGCTCAAATTTAAATTTGTTTGTCAGATTTAAATGAGTGGGAATTGGTAACTTGTCGAAAAGTATTTGGAGAAAAGCCAGAGATGGCCATGCTATGCCAACTAAAAATCTTACCCAATTTGATATATTATATCCAAAATGAGAATGTGCAAAATTAATTAGTTCTAAAGTTTATCAAGTAATTAATATTTCTTAAAATGTTATTTTTCAAAACAATCTTTTATACCAATTATGAACATTTTTCTTTGTATTACAAAAGCGTCTATTTTTAATTCTCTAATTTTTTTACTTTGTTGTAGCTAATGTAATATACATGATTATTTATTTTTTTAATATCTAAAATTTGGAAATTTTAATTTTTGGTTCTTTTGTTCTGTATGATTGTTTCGTCGAATAAGTGTAGATGCGACATCGTACACGTCAGAGTCACGTAAGAAAAAAGACTAAAATTTCAAACAAGAAAAAATAGCTAACTTAGACTGAAATTTGACAACTAGATCAAAAATACAATTTTTTGTACAAATAATATAAGAAACCAACCAATGAATGCATCATCCTGGCGTATTAAAATGTATGATAGTAAAACATTTGTTCAGAACCATGTGCAAAAATGCTTCCACAAGCATGGAATCCTATAATTCCATGCGTGTGGATTTTTTACCAGATCAGAACTTTCCTTAAATACTCCAAACTCATATCTTTAGATCTGTTTGTACCAAGATTTGATAAATTTTCTCTCTTCTGTGTATAATATTTACTTTTTTTCAAACTATTTTACGAGTTAGAGGCAAGCCCCTCGAAGTAAACGACTTCACTTTTTTTAACATTACATTGACGGCTACTTTCACTATGAGTTTTTTACCCTGTCTTAGGAATATCTGGATGAAATTGTGGGTAAACAAAGGTGTAATATTGAGTGTTGAGGCCATACCTCATTTTCCCCTTTGATCCATTTTTTGATTTAATAGTAAAACACACATCCTCCTCTGTCGTTCTATGTTATTATTATTTTCTTAACACGAAGCGTTGCTGGTCATTGTGTCACAGCTGGATTTGCTTTTAACTTTTCAAGAAAATATTGTACGAATTTCATGACAAATAATTGTTTAANGAATGCAATAATTAGCAACAAATTATCTTATTCGAGTTATTATACGATTTAAAATATTTGAGTTGCATTGTTATCACTAACTATAATTTTTGATAAAACAACAAACACTAATCTTATATATTGTATGCAAATTAAATATTATAGTTTTGTATAACACAATAATAATTAAATTTCATATTTTTTTTACCCTTAATAGTATTTGGTAAAAATATGATATATTTAAATTTGTATAAAAAATATAAAAAAAGTATGGAAAAATCATAAAAACATATGTAAAATTTTATTTATGTTAACAATGTAGCTTCTCATCGTTATTTTAGGGAAATAATATATAATAAAAAAATATGTATATTTTAGAATTGCTCACATTTATTTATTTTATATTATTATTGATTTCAGATAACTTTTTTTATGGATATGAAATGTCTCCCAGAAGGAATCTGTGACCAAGTTGACAGCATAAAAAAGAGACATTGGAAAAAATAATAATGGATTGCCCACATTGATATTACTGTTGTTTGATGAGATGGTCGAAATTCCCCGCTAACTAATGATAAAATAATATTCAAAATCAGTGTTTTCCTCGCAATTTTGGATTGAAAAGTCAACCGAAACAATTATTCAAATGCTCCAATTTTATAATAATATATTGCACATAATGTCGCTAATAATGTAGAATGGATCCCATACAGACCTTTCAGTTGGGAGGTAGGATTTAATTTTTATTATTTATCTCCACAGAGTATAATTTTTTTTATATCTGTTTATAATTTTATTTTGTCTTGTTTCATTTTGAATTCAAGGATATGAATTTTTTTGTAATCTTATATTTTGTTTCAATTATTTTCATTATAGTAATTGAAATTGGATCACTATAAATTTGCTTCTTTGCAAAGTTATTTTAAGAAAAAAATAATACGTTTGAACAATTATTATATACAAAAGTTTTTTTTAACAAAATAAAAGTAATATATGTGATTTTTATTATTTTTTAAATAATCAAAAAACACATTGTAGATGAAAACTTTTGTTGGAATCAGTTTGGAGTTTAGAAGGGGTAAAGAAACCCTTTTAAAATTTTTCAAAACTATAGCAGTTCTTAATAATTTTTAGGTCGTGAAGACAAATTTTTGAACGATTAGATTTGCTGAACAACTGAAATTATACAATTTTGGAAACGATCCGACTTAGTGATAAAAAATATATATTAATTGATGCAAACAATCAGTTAACAAAACACAATTAGATATGCAAACAGGTAGTATAAAATGTGTAAGGTAAAAATAGATATTTATGGATGTTCGGAGATGAATAATATTACGTGTCACCTCTTCTTCCACATAGAAATAATTTCACAAAAATACTTTGGTTTTATAACACTTTGTAACAAGAATTTCTATTTTGAGTTTGCATATTTATAATTGAAAAGCTCCAACGGTCGGATTTGTTTTTCAACGATCATCTGTATTATCTTACGATATAATGTTCAACATTGTACACTTCAATAAATGACATTTAATGTCCTTTTGTTTCCCATTTCAACCCTTATAGTTTCTGAGAAGTTGATTGACTTTGAACACTTTGGAAAACAACCTATCAATCCGTAGTTGTTAGGATAATGCGCAATAATGTTTTATATATATCAGTTGAGTTCAAAGTATACATCTCAATTTGATCACATCTTACCGGTTGCAGTGTTGTTGGATTTTAATGTTTATACTTGTACAAGTCAGATAATCTCTTGCAACTAGAGCGGTCTGACTTGATCTAGCGTTCGGAAAAATGTGTAAATACAAAGGATAAACGGCTGGATAATGAAATAGTTCAATGATGTTGTTTCCCAATCACCAAAACTTAAGAAAACATAAATATTCAACAACTTTGAAAATCAAACCAAAAATGATATTAAAAACAACACAATTAAAAGTCAAAAATTGAAAAGAGAGTGATTACAAGGCATTTTATTTAGTAAATAATAACGAAATTTATATGAAAACGAGACTAAATAGTCTGATCAAAATATGACTTGCAATAATCGACCAAATAATGTATATCATCTGGTTTTCTTAATCTTTCCATCAATCCTAGTATAAATCAAGATTAATAAGCCATTAATGACTATCTAACGTACCAACATAAAATATGTAGTTAATCCACCCGTTTTAATTATTATTATTATTATTATTCAAACATACGTAAAACTATCTAAGTCGATTGTGACTTAGGTTTCAATTAAGTAGTATTAATTTATTATGTGCGTATGATAAAATAAAAATGATAATAAATATAAATCTCATTTAATTTTCTATACTGAACAATAAGAGTAATTTTGCTTAATATTAGAAACTACAAAAATCTTGTTATTTCATATTTTTATATTAAATTCATTTGACATCTTTTATCATTATTACATTTTACATTATATGTAATATTAAAATGATTTCATCGTTTGGTCTTTAGCAAAATTATAAAATATGAAATGTTATATATATTTTATATATATATATGTATATATATATATATATATAAATGATTATCATTATGAATCGATTAAAAAATTAAATAAAAAGAGAAAATAATAAAATATGTGGATATAGCCAACAATAGGATGTAAAAAAAGAAAATATTTAAAATAAAATTATAATTTTTGTTTTTCTCATCCCTATTAATACTATACATACTCTAATGGAGATAGATATATAGATAGATAGATATACACGTACATTTGGGTGGTAACAGCGTCGACAGAATTAAGAGAAAGATTCTTCACAAAAATATGTGCAATCCCAACACTAATCCTACAGTCTGCATCTGCATAGAGAATGGGCATGATTATCACAGGCAGCAGCAGCAGCAGCCCCACCTGTTTCTTGATCTGATATCAGTCTCCGCCACCTTCAAACCCCAAGAAACCACCAAGAAGCCTCCACCGGAGGTGAGCAATCTTCCGACCCCATCTGAATTTGTTGAGGAGACAAGAGCGCTTTTCAGATTAGCATTTCCTATAGCCCTGACAGCCCTAATTCTGTACTCGAGGTCGATGCTTTCTATGCTGTTTTTAGGCCATCTGGGTGACCTAGAGCTGGCTTCGGGTTCATTGGCCATGGCTTTTGCTAATATAAGTGGCTATTCCGTTCTTTCTGGGCTAGCATTAGGGATGGAGCCTCTTTGCTCGCAAGCCTTCGGAGCTCAGAGGCCCAAGCTTCTTTCTTTGACGCTGCAGAGGTCTGTGATTTTCCTTCTTGTTTGCTCGGTGCCAATCTCCTTTCTTTGGTTGAATTTCTCTAATATTTTTCTGCATTTACACCAAGACCCGAGTATCACCTCATTGGCCCAGACTTATCTTCTCTTTTCGATCCCTGATCTTGTCACGAATTCCTTTCTTCACCCCATAAGGATTTACCTTCGGGCTCAAGGTATCACCCATCCTTTGACTTTGGCTTCCTTTGTTGGAACGGCTTTCCATTTGCCCATAAATTATTTGTTTGTTTCTCGACTCAAACTCGGGGCTGCTGGCGTGGCGGCTGCTTCCGCCGCGTCTAACGTCATGGTGCTGCTAGCCTTGGTTCTGCACATCTGGGCTCGGGGGCTACACGTCCCAACGTGGTCCAACCCCAGCCTGAAGTGCTTCACCGGCTGGGCGCCGCTCATTCGGCTGGCGGCGCCGAGCTGTGTCTCCGTGTGCCTTGAATGGTGGTGGTATGAGATCATGATAGTGTTGTGTGGGTTGCTCGTTGACCCCAAGGCCACCATGGCATCCATGGGTGTCTTGATTCAGACAACCTCGTTTCTTTATGTGTTCCCTTCTTCCCTCGGGTTCGCTGTCTCAACTCGGATCGGGAACGATCTGGGGGCGAAACGGTCACAGAAGGCAAGAATATCAGCCGTCGTCTCCATTTTTCTCGCAGGCCTGATGGGATTATCCGCGATGACATTCGCTACCTCTGTGCGGAGCTTCTGGGCCCGAATGTTCACGAGCGATGAACACATCCTACGGCTGACATCAGTGGCGCTGCCGATCCTAGGGCTGTGCGAGCTCGGTAACTGCCCGCAGACGGTTGGATGTGGGGTTTTACGAGGGACAGCGCGGCCTTCTATCGCCGCTAACGTGAACCTTGGTGCATTCTACTTGGTTGGGATGCCTGTCGCTGTTGGGCTCGGGTTCGTGCTCGGGGTTGGGTTCTGTGGGCTTTGGATTGGGCTTCTGTCGGCCCAAATATGTTGCGCCGGGCTGATGCTGTACGAGGTGGGGATCACGAACTGGGGCTTCGAGGCAGCTAGGGCTCAGATGCTGACGTGTGGTGAATCATCGTTGCCTCGTGAATGTGCGGAGAATGACA
This sequence comes from Primulina huaijiensis, assembly GCF_012295235.1. NCBI lineage: Eukaryota > Viridiplantae > Streptophyta > Magnoliopsida > Lamiales > Gesneriaceae > Primulina > Primulina huaijiensis. The sequence continues at coordinate 5,743,450 of NC_133322.1, forward strand.
TAGAGCCCTTGATTTGTGTAAAAGTGACGTCACACGATGAGGACCTTTCGACAAAAGTGACACCCTCCAACATTGTGTGATTTCATTTTTTCTTTTTTTTTTCTTTTTGGATTTTAGACAGTATCCGTTTTGTGTACTAATGAGATTTTTATTTTTATTTTTATTTTTTGTGGGCATTTGTAGTTATTATTATTTGGGGTTAAAGATATTTATGTAAAGATATAAGATGGAAGAAGAGAGTGGTTAATGAGAAATTTTTGTCACTAATCTTTCCCAAAACTATGTTTTCTTATGCTCATATTAGACTACTACTACTCCAATATATTAGACAATTTGTTTAACGCTGATGTGATACTTACCTAATGGATATGTAATTCTGATATGTTTCATAACGTCTAATACATGAGTGTCACCTTAGCAATGATCGCAAAGATGAATAAAATTAATCAAAAACATATCAAAATTGTGATTTTGTACACATTTTATATGTATATATGTAGGCTAAGAATATATTTATTCCTTCCAAGTTATACTCTCCCATCCAATATTGCATACACAGAGTAACATACACATCCATCTCGTTTCCTTCAAAATCAAACATTTATCAACACAATTCCACTATATTTTTATGAACTAAAAATTTCTTTTTCATGTCCAATAAAATCATATATAATAATTTCATAAAGAATACATAAAATATGTAAGAACCCTAATTTTTCTCAAACCTTGTAATTAAATATTTGCAAGGAAATGTTAAGAGTATAGGATTTTGATTCATGTATTAGAATGAGATATGCATATTGGAAAATATTTTTATATGGGAAATCCTTATTGTCAAGTTAATAATATATGCACTTGTACAAGCATATTTTCGAAATTTGGTTACGAAATATTGCAAAATTGAGAGATATCATACAAGGTTTAGAGGAACTAATACATGGACATTGCTAATTTCGAAATTTACTAGATTTTTTTTGCCTAAATATGGTGCTGCCTAAATATTGGATTATATGCAAGCTTGAGCTAAAGGAATAGAAGCAAATACTCCCCTCCCTTGCACCATGTTTTCGAGTCAATCTAGGGTAAAAGATTAGGAAATAAAGAGCTCAAATGAATAGCAAAATCATCAGCCATGGAAGAGAATAATTGGAGTCAGAATTGGGAGATTTTTGCACAATTTTGGGCATGATTTGAGTATATAATTTAAGCCTCCTCCCCTCACCTATAAATAGGTCATCATACCCACTCCTCAACACACCCTAAAATTCGAAATCCCTAGCTGCAGAATTCGAAAATTCCAGCAGCATTCTCTAGCTGAAATATTGCTTGAAAATCGTCCAAAGTTAGGCAAGAAAGTGAGCTGAAGGGCCGCTCAAGTAAGGAGCAAGAAGTGATCCAAGCCAAGCAGTTGTGCACCCATGTTTTAGCTTAAAAAAAAAAAAAAAAAACCAAGTAAGTGAGCTTGTTTTAAAGTTTAATTTTCAGTTATGCATATGTTTGTTTTCATAAATTCGGTCGAGTATAACTCTTCTTCTACTCCTTTCTTGTGTTGGGTGTCATATGGTTTTGAGCACTGTGATGATTCGACTGTATATGAGTGGGAATCCCAATATGAAATGTTTATGACCCTTACACGGTGGGATTATAACCATTATATGGCATCGTCCCCTTAGAGGAGTAAAAATTAGGGACTTATATCAGTAAATCATAGAAAGTAGAGGAATCCAGTGCCTGGTCAATGTTATGCATGTGATATGAGTCTTGTTGTACATGAATTGTGTTTCGAAATTATATGCATGTTGTTATATTGTGCTCGATATGGTCGTCATTCAGCTCGATACAGCCCCACTTACTGAGTGACAACCATATCACTCACCATTTACAATCCTTTCCCAGATAAACCTGAGAAACAACTCGAGGAAGAGGAGTCGGACTAGTTTTGGGGCTGGTGAAGATTTCGAGATTTTAGTTTAAATTTAAACTTTTAATTCAGTTGTAAACTTTCCGCATTAAATTATGTCGTTTTTCGGTTATTGGGTTGTAAAGACATTGCTATCTATTTGAAATTAGGATATAAACTGGTTTTGATTTATACTGTACTACGAGGTTGGTTGTTTTCAATTGTGTGATTGCTAAACAACGTCGTTGTAAACTAACCTCGTCTCGGCCTTGGCAAAATCAATTAATTAGATTTTTTATTTGAATGGCCTTGTCCCTCGACATGCGGCAGCCTTTTGGGTCACTATCAACAATAATAATTAAGTTTGAAACGCCAAGTGACGACAAAGGTCACTCTCCAAAAAATGAATTATATGAGTGTGATCTAGTTTGAGGCTAAGTGCATTTATGCTAAAAAAAATGTTACCTAATCCAATATTCATCTTATTTGAAACTGACCAAATCAATTGTGAAGCAATGTTGTTGTCTCCAGGATAAAATGGTCCAACTCCGATCCAGTTGTTCATTTGTCATGGCCATGCACAAACCAAACCTTTCCAGGCTCATGGCTCAAGTAAGTACAAGTTATAGCCACGAAAACGACTTTCTTCGAAATTATGCGTAAAATGTTAAAAACGATATTTTTTTCGCTAATAGTTTCGATTTTAAGAAATGGCAATTTTTTTTTTTAAAATGCAGTTTGTTAGTAGTGTAAGTTCATTTCAGAAAATTTGGATGTGGTGAGATATTTAGATGTATTATTGGGATAGATATATATTATTTGGATGTGCTGATTTCTGATTTTTTCTGTAAACTTCAATTTGTGGGGCAAAAAAAGCCAATGAGCCATATGGTGAGTGAGACAGGAAATGAGAGGTGAAATTATATTTCAAAAATTATATGTTCGTTAATTTTTTTTTAAAAAAATAATACTATTATTTTTATCAGCACCTCAGATCAATCTCTCTTCGGACAAATAGGTCAAATAACACCATGTAAATTTATATTTTTAGATTATGTGAGTCGATCTCTTATATTATGGATCAAGATCCAGCCGTGAGTGAATCGATAAACCCCGTCACTTTGTGTATGCACTTGATAGTAACATGTCTGATTTCGAGGCCAATGGATAGGGAGAAGTATACGAGTCCAAGGCATCAAGTGGAAAGAAAATGAAAAGTGGGAAAGGGTGAGAATGGGAATATGATAAAAATAGAGCATCGGAAAAGGGGAACAAAATGGGGTCTTGTCCACATTTTGAGAGGCAGAATCAATGGTGAGCAGGATTTTCGAACGAGGGGTCCGTTGTGCCAGAAAAAATGTTTCGATCCAATTCCCACTCCAAATTGTAACGTAGCGAGGTACAATTTCAACCATTTGCAGAAGAAGAAAACAATAATAGAAGTGGAACAGAAACTGGGGCTTCTGTTTCTGTACACGTTATATTAAAGGATAGAAGTGAAGAAATGGGGTCGTGGCACTCTTTTCTTCGCCATGCCCTACTTCCACTCACGTCCATCAAATCCACTGCAATTTTAGCAACTTAGTTTAAACCATTCTCCACTTGCCAGTCTTGCAACTTTTTTTTTTTTGTTATTTTCATTTNTTTGTGTTGAGAGAGAAATACTTTGGTGTTCTTCGGTATGAAAGATAAGATATATATTAATTAAATATTTTCGTTCAGTCTAATGTTTAAATCAATCTAATTCTACAAATGATTATTAAAGTTATAAATCATTATGTTAAAAGCAACAATGTTATGCATCGTAAGATTAGGACTTGAATCTAACTTAACCCCAAAAGCTAGCTCAAGAGGAAAAATTGTCCAAGTCCATATATGTAACTCTTGTGGATTTTATTATCTAATCGATGTGAGACAACTAACACACCGAACATTTAGAGCGTGAAGTTTACAAATGACCCAACTATGGACAGGCCAATACATAACGGTGAAAATGAACTCTGACAACATGTTAAGATTAAGAATTGAACTTAACTCAACTTTAATTAAAAGCTAGTTGAACGGCAGATTGTTGAAGTCCATATATGCAACCCTCAAAGATTTTATCCAACTGATGTGAGATAAATACAAATGAGAAACCTATTGCATGTTCAACGCTTACCTCTAGAATCGTTTTGTAGGGTTTATAACAAATTAATCATGAGACTGAAATATTTTGATACAAATATGTAAATAATCAGAACGAAAACGGCAGAGATAATTAAATTTCTATATTTTGTTTACGTTTATTGGTTTCATTTTGTTCTCTTGATATATTCCTGAATATAATTGTTTCTACTCAAGATTGTTGTATTTAAATGTTCTTGTTGGCAAGAAAATAGCATCAACTTGGTAAAAAAAATTTGTAAAAAAATTAAAAAGAAATCCTCAAAAAATTGACCCCAACTTGGGTTCGGTGGTGAAGAAGAGGAGAATAAAATTGAGTCGTTGACAGCTAGATAGAAATGATACATGCTCGTGTATTTTTTGGCTTATTTTGACAAGTCCAATATTCTCTTCCTTTTTTACTGTTTTAGGTTCACTCCCCCAAACAATGCATGCAAATCATGGGGTCCCTTTGAAATGTTTCACGTAACCCAAAATAAATTTCTCTCGTACGGATTCTTTATCCTTTTTTTTTTTAAAAAAAAAAGACTAATTATTTCACTAAATTTAAATTTTTTGTAGAATTAGTGTATTAAATCATTTTGTCGACAGAAAAAACAACACGTGAAGTTATTTTACTTCTTTTTTTTAGGTTCAGATCATGGGTCCTTTTTTTTGTCAGATTTTTGGAAACACATACGTTTGTTTTTAGCCTACTAGCTTTTTCTGTTTTTCTAAATTTGAGAGCAAATATATAGTACCAACAAAATGAAAACAACTAAAACTCACGTTTATTTTTCAAAATAATTAAAATGTGTATGAAATTGAAAAAATAAATAAAAATCTTGTACATCTACGTGCTGAGTAAATCTCTTGTGAGACGGTCTCACGAATTTTTATCTGTGAGACGGGTCAATCCGACCAATATTCACAATAAAAAGTAATACTTTTAGCATTTTTTCATGGATGACCCAAATAAGATATTCGACCCACAAAATTTTTTCCTGAAACCGTCTCACAAGAGTTTTGTGCTATCTGTTTAGTTCTTCTCTTCCTAAAATCTCAATGACACACCTACATTACCGTCTACCAACAAGAATCCAGTTCCTCCTATATATATAATTTTGTTCACTTCGCACACAATGTAGGGAAAAAGTAAAATGCGTAAGATGTAAGTGAACCTATTTAAGTTTTGGTTGTTGAATTAGTCAAAGTCGGGTCTTACTGCTGTAAATAATAAATTATTGACGTAATACCAAATATTGTTAGCATGATATAGAGCATTTCGTTGACATATCTGACATCATGTTAGTATTACGATGAAATAGAACTAAAACTTACAACTTCAAAGAGCCAAAGAACGAACTCCAAATTACGATAAGTTAGATAACTAATTTGACTATTTTTCATGTATAATTATTTGAAAAATTATATTTTTGGTCTCGTAACTTACGTTTTTTTAAATCATGTTATGAATTGATTTGCATTTTTAGGGCAGTAACTTGTAATTTTTTTTCCCAATTCCGGTCATTATCTTTGCCCAAAATCGAAATTAACAACCGAAAATTGCCTAGCTGATAGTCAGGAATGCTGAGGTGGAAAATGAATTTGAGGATTTGATTTTTGGTAATTTGCGTGACATTTTTTTAATTTCACCTATGCAAATAAAAGAAAAAAGAAAAACTAAAGTCCATCAAGAAGATTGGAAATTTCAAACTTTGGTTACTGGGTGTAAATATTTTTATTAATTTTATTTTTAAGATAATGTGCACTTTGATTTTTACTTTTTTATTTTATTTGCTAAGGAGATTTTTTTTTTTTTTTAAAAAAGAAAAAGTCACATGTGCTACTTTCCCATCAAATATCTAAATCTATTTTCCAACTCAGCATATCCGGCAGGACAAAAACTTGTGTGAGACGGTCTTACGGATCGTATTTGTGAGATGGATCTCTTATTTGGGTCATACATGAAAAATTATTATTTTTTATACTAAGAGTATTACTTTTTATTGTGAATATCGGTAGGGTTGACCCGTCTCACATATTAGGATCCGTGAGACGGTCTCACATGAGACCTACTCATCCGGCCGCTAGCTAGGCAATTTTCGATGGACCATTTTAATTTTTTTTTTAAAAAAATGATTGTGGTAAAAAAAAATATAAGTTATTGCACTAATAACGAAAATTAACTCATAATAAGAATAAAATTTAAGAAAAAATACAAGTTACGAGAATAAAAAATGAAGTTTCTCTATATTTATACATGCACAGAACACAAGAACCGTAGAATTGCTAACAATTGTGTCCGAAGGTCAGCACACACAATGAACCCAGCCCCCAATTTTGGATGCTGGGTCCAAACAATTTTCAATAATATTTTAATCGCATTATTTTTTTTCGCAAAATTAAGATACAATTATAATTAAAAATAATTATGTATAATTATTGAATGTAAATATATTATGAATTTATTAAATTAAACTAATATATATTTTTAATATATTAATTAAAATGAGTATAATAAATATATATTTATAATATTATATAAATGAAAATTATAAATAAAGATAGTAAAAAAATATAGAATGATGTATTAATCGACGAGGTACGACGAAAAGTTGTTTGTTGGTTTTATGATTGTGAGAAAAATTTTACAGAAGTTGAGATTTTTTAACTTTTGATGTGACAATAATGTTGAGTTTTAAGTTTATGAATGCGGACACCCTTATAGTAACACAAGAGGATAAGGTTGTGTGTTACCATTTTATGTACCTAAATTAATAAAGGCTTCATTTAGAATTCATCTAATATAAATTAATTGAAACAATCAAATGTATTTGAAGTTGTGGACTGAAAATCTATAATTTCAAATAACTTAATCAAAATGCACCATAAGATACTAAGATATTGGGTTGTAATGGATTCTTTATTTCTATGTATTTAATATAAAACATAAAATTTACTCTCCTTGAATTTTTTTGAGTTTTCATATGTGAAATTTATGAAATCCTAACTCTGGCACTATTATCAGAGTTCCATTATGTTAATATCTATAAGTAGTCAAAAATTTGTGTGAGACGGATCTCTTATTTGGGTCATTCATGAAAAAATATTACTTTTTATACTTACTTTTTACTGTGAATATCGGTAAGGTTGACCCGTTTCAANCTAAGAGTATTACTTTTTACTGTGAATATCGGTAGGGTTGACCCGTTTCACAGATAAAGACACGTGAAATCGTCTCACAAGAGACCTACTCCTATAAGTATGTCGATCATCTTTTGATCTAGTAGCAAGAACGAAGCTTCAAGATCCAAATTATATATATGCGCACACACGAGTAGGACGGAAAATAAAATTTATCGACTATGCACATTTAAATTCTATGACGATGATATATAAATGTAAAAAATATATATATAGACAATATTTATGTTATATAGTGAACATCTGTAGTAAATTGAAAAAAAAAACATAGTAAATTTATAACTAAGTCATAAATTGTATAAAATATTTTACTATATCTAGCACAGTAGGATGCTATACGGTAAAAATATATAAATAAAATGTTTAATCACCTGCGCTGACCTAAGTCAACGTCATGATTGAAAGTATATTTTGCTCGACTTTTCTATGATAGATGAATCTCATTAAATTATGTCTCGCTGATCAATTCATTCCCCTTCATGAAAGTTGATAAAACACATGCCATTAATATATATTTTTGTTCTAAATTTTCGCATCATCTATGTATATATACGTATAAGTATATGAAATTGCTCCTATACCTTGCGCTCCTGAAATCACGGCGGAGCTAGACAACGTTGGTTGGGGACGGATTTTTTAAAACATTTAGGTTTTGTTGATGAGTTAACCGAAATGAATTTATTCAAGATTATTAAAATCATTATTATGAAATCATTAAGTAGTTAGTAGTCGATAATCTTATATGTAACAAGAGAAAACTTTCATCCTTCGAACTTCCAGAAACAATCATTATATATTTTGAATACTTATGTTATTGTTCTTATAGTTCAGTAGATTCTTTCTGCATAACTCATTAATTGCCTACTAAACTTTGAAAGTTGATATAAGATTTCTATTGCTAATACCAATACAGGTCATCTGAAGAATAAAAAAAAATCAAATTTATAGTTATTTGTTCACCCTCATTTAAAATATTATCATCGGTCTCTAACAGATATTTTTCCCTCCAAAATCGAGGCGGAGCTAGACAACTTGCAATGCTACATATCTCGTAGCAACTAATTTTAAAAATGTGCATCCCAAAGAATTTATGCGTCTTTAAGTTTTCCGTCTCATTAACCAACGATCACATTAAATAACGTTGTCCTTTTTAAGTTCCGTCGCATGGGCTAATTTATGAAAACGGACAAAATCACTTGATTTATGGCATATTAAATTATTAATCAATAGAGTTTGACAATTTCCATTTAAAATATATTTTAATGTTAATTATTGCTAGTATAAGCTTAATTTTCATCCGTGAAGCTTTAATTTATCTAACAAATTATACACAAAAACCAAATCAAACTCGACTTTACATGAAAAAGGACTAACACGACCAAAGTAATTGGTTATTACCAAACTAAGAGGGCCTTACCAAATATTTAGCTAAAATTATTTAAATAACTTATAAATCCTATATTTTATTTGTTTTAGAAGCTGATAAAATGTAAAGTCTTATTCTAAATAAAATTTACTGAAATGTTCGAATAAAATAAACATAACAATGCTTAAAGATAGATTCTGATAATATCAAGATAATATATATTAATATTACCAAAAATATACGATAATATTAAAAAAATAGTCCTACAAACATTCCAATGTAAAAAGTTTGTTAGAAAGGCTCCCTTAATATATTAAAACCAAGAACACAAAGGTATCAAACTTGAATGATCATAATTGAAAAAACAAACTAAGGCTTCGATTTCTAACGCTTCGAATAACTCGAAATCAACATATGGACGTCCCTTAATCTGCTTCTTGAGAAGTCCTCGAAGAAGTTCACCTCAAGTACTTATTGTCCAAACGATGTGAACCCCGATTCGATCCCTTAATAGGTGTCTTGTCCTCTGCGCCGATCGGGAAGACAAAATAAAAATACATGGAATCATACACTTTTTTTAATTTTTTTTAATCACAATATATTTGTTGACGAAGCTATTTCTGCTCCTTTTTTGTCCACTGGAATGCGAAGCCATGACACGGATTCTTTAATTTGCAGGTCCACACATGTACAGTGTCTCAGAATAGAACATGACGATAATTAATTTTATGGTGAATTATGAACATTTATTACTAAGAAGCCTGCAGGGAAATTACTCCACAGACAACGTACACATGCAGACATTATTTCAAGGCTGGATGTAAATAAAATCCAGCAGCTCCATTTTGGGAAACTTGCCATGATATTTGGTGAAATAAATTAAGAAACCCAGTTTTTAGTTTGAATATATAGATATATATGAAGCCCATTTCTTTCTTTCTTTTTATGCCCAAAAAGAATATTCAGAATCAAGTTGGAGTCCCCATGAACTTGTTGGACGTAAAGTGGACAGATGCTATATTTAGGGTCGGTTATTACGTACAGATATCCTGGCCTATATATATATATATATGGCAGTAGTTAGCTAGGTGTAGATACAGTGATTAGGTCATATTTTACGATGCAGACAGGCATGATGGGCGTGGGTTGGAGGATGATGATGGCCTTGTTGGAGGGTTGTGAAACTGAAGAAATGGGAACAATTGCTACCATAAAAAGTATTATATGTGAAAAGTTATCTTGTAATTTACAATTTTTTTTTTCATTTTTATCAATCATCATCCATTCTCAGTCTTATTTCATTATTGTGCATTTTATGTCAACAATTTTAGGTGATACATTCATTTTTCNATTTATATAGTATGGAATGATATTAAGATATGGTGACAACTGTAGAGAATGTGGAGTAAGCAAGAATTGGTTGATCGTGCATGCATGTGAACGTTGGAAACATGCATGATGGCCTAAGATGAAAATGTCGATATTTTCTTTTCCTTTCAAATTTTGATTGTGAACAACTCCAAAGATATAATTCACCCTATAATTTATGAACGTGCATAAATCATATAAAAACGGCATTCCATCTGCGGAAAATTTTAATTGTTCGTGTATCGAATTATTTTTACGCTTATTTTTAAGGATCAGAAAGTATCTTGTGATGAATCTATATATGTGAGATGGGTCGACCTTGTTTTTATCTATGCAGTGAAAATTAGTATTTTTCATGAGTTGAGTCAGATTAGAAATCCGTCTCATAGGAATTTTTGTGTTTAAAAATACTTAATATGTATATACATTGATAGCTCACCTCGTTGAATACCATGTTAAGAGCTACATGATCAAGGACCATAGGTGGTTAGATATCCAACATTGAGAAATAAATGCATAATTCCACTTTAATTACCTAAAATATAATTTAACACCCAAATTAAATTGTATAATTTATTGCAATTAATTCTTTAAAAAATGATAAATAATTGGAATTATACAAAAATCGTGCTAACTCTGAATATTTTTACCAGTTTTGGATTGTTTCAACTCTCTATTTTTTTATGTTAATTCTACGTCGTCGTAGAAAATAAAACGAACTTATCATTCGTCTTAAAATGTGTATCAGGTGCTAAATAATTAATAAAATGCGAACAATATAACTTCTAATAATTCAAACGATAATATATATAAAATTTGATTGTTAATTCTAATCTCCTAATAAAATATAACGTCAAAACACTAGAATGGATGAAATAAACACCTGACATTATTTATATTTAGTAGGAATTTACACAAACATAAAAATAAGTATGCGTAAATACGAAGACTGGAATTTGCAGAAAGTTTTGGCAAGTTTATGACGTTATTTTATTTTATTTTTTTGTCCCACTCCACGTTCTTTATCCAGTATTGGACTTTGCCGGCAACCAACTGATTCAAGTAACTAATGGGCCGCTATATAATTTTCCTATTGGGCTTGGGCCAAAATGTAATTTTATAAGTCCAAACACATATGTTGAGTGTATCGTATGAATACAATACAACTTGTTCTGATATCAATTGTAGGATAATAAACTCAGATTTCATAATTTTGTAAATGGTGACAATATTATTAGACAATATAATCAAGTAGTACTCCTTGTTTGTACAGATTATTACAGTTTAAAAATGTATATATAAATTTTGTATAATTTTGGAATAATATGAAATAAGTCCATGTAAATCAATTTAAAATATTAAAAGATTTTAGAGTTTAAAAATTTCAGCCCAGACAGAGTCATATTTCTGGCTCCGCCGCTGCCTATTCATCATGTCAAACTACATCTTCTGAACCTAAAATAAATCTAAGAAATTCTGATCTAATAATTTGAAGCACAACCATGCATGCATACTATTAACATCATTATCATACATGATCTTGATCGATGATCATATGTTGACCCATTCGGATCCATCGATGAATGTAAGAGAAATAAAAGGCTTGGCTTCTTCGTCAGTTAGCTCTCTGGACCAAGGCACTCTTCCTGCATGGTTCGCCCCTGCTCCACTGCACTTGTATTGCCCGTAGAACACAGTCCTGAGTATATGTTATTTTCAAAGTTAACGGATGTAANAAAAAAAAAAAAAAAAAAAAAAAAAAAAAAACTTAGGAGAATTTTTAATATGTAAATTAAGAATACTTACATTTCTCTGGAGGGATCTCCCCAATTATACCATCCTTTTTGAATGATAATATTGTCCATATATGTGTAGGCGAAGACCACCCTAGAGAAGGCTCCCCATGCTCTCCCCAGGTACAGTGCGCCTGACCCCGTCACTTTACAGTTCACGAACGAGAACCCACTGTCGTCTAATATGCTCTTTCTTGCTTGTGCTGTCACTGCTCCTATCGCACCTGCTATTGCATGAACGGCACAGTTCTGCACCGTACGTACACCTCTACTTGTTAGTTTCTGTATATATATATACCAACCATGCATCAATTGATTTTAGAGAGTAATTTGTAATTAATTACCTCGAACATGGAGAGGCCATTCCCAAAGATGAAGTCGACGGAGCCTTCAATATAGCAATCTTTGTAATAATGCCTTCCTAAATGATCGTATAGTGTGTCCTGTGCACCCAAGAACTTGCAACCAACAAACGAAGCAGTGTCCGCAGATATTCTAAACGCCACCGCTTGCTTCCCGACTGCTCCCGGCGGGGGAACCGGTGCCGTATTCTGCACTCATTATATTCAATAGAATAATTAATTAATCGCTACCTAAACGGGATTTCCCATTAGGAAAAATACCAAAATTGGTCCTTTTTTGGTACTCTAACAAGTCAAATTTCGATCTTGATCTTATAGGAGTACTATTGGTCATTTACCTTGACGGTAATATTTTTGGCTATGAAGTATGGAGAATTGACTGCAAAAGTTGCGGAACCAAATGTACCGAGAGGCTTGCCGATGGGGCCAATTGTCTGGGCAGTATCGCCCCATTGAATTATTGTTTTGTCGGCTCCTGCGCCCTCTATGCTTATGAATGATTTGGTTGCTGGTATTGATACCTTCTCCCTACAGCATAGTCATATTCATATATCTAATTAATTTTCATTTAATTGCAATTACTTGTTGAATTATTCTAAGTTACATCTGCGGTATTTCTCTCCTTATAATGCAATTAAATGTAAGTCGTTGGATCATCAACATATATGTCAACTCCCATAAAAATACGAAGAACCCACATGATATATATAATGATATTGGAATAAGGAAATACACTGTTCCCCCCATCCTCCGTCCGAGTTCAAAACAAAATACAAAGAAAATAAATAAGCACGTGTAAAAAGACAAAAATAAATTACTTTATCAGAATTTTTTTTTAAAAAAAGAAAAACATATAGATTTGACCAGATCGACAGATAGTGTATGTGGTGTGTGATAATAACAGGATTACGATAGTATCGTTACATAAATATGTATTACATTCAGGTAAATACGGTCTCATGAGTTGTATTTTGTGAGACGGATCTCTTATTTGGGTCATCCATGAAAAATAATATTTTTTATGTTAAGATTATTATTTTTTATTATGAATATCGATAGGGTTGACCCGTCTCAAAAATAAAGATTCGTGAACAAACCTATTCTTACATTAATTCATGAGAATCGAGCACACGACGAAAGCCAGAAACATGAATACTCACGTGTAAACTCCTGCATGAACTTTGATGACAACCCGGACAAGATTGATCGTCGGCAACGAGTCGATGGCGTCTTGGATACAAGTAAAATCCCCGAGCGCAGCGTTCTTATCGACCGTAAGAGTAAACGAAGGGTTCACCTTATTCTTCGCAGCCTTGAAAGTGGTGTGCTTCTGCTTCCCAACAAAGCTAACCCATTTCATGAATTGTTGCTCCGAGTGTACTTGTGCTTGTACCGTCGCGTTCACCTTCATTTTCTTCCCAGCATGACTTTTCTCTGTGTTGCATTCTTGGTTCGGGTTCGCTTTCGTTTGCTTCCCCGCATGATGACTCTTAATTGGCTGCGGTTGCTTCAAGTGGCAAAGTGTGTGGTTTGCATTTAGAAGTAGAAAAAGGAAAGTGAAATACGAAATTTGCTTGAAATTCAACATTTTTTTTCAAGAGAGAAAATGGTGTTTTGATTTGAAGTAGTTGCTTCGAGGGGAGGATTATATATGAGAATGTGTGTGGTACACTAGCTAAAGATTGGGTATCCGTATATCTTTATTAAATTGGTCGATATATATTGGATTATATTTATAGAACAAAAAGATGGTTGTGATTAAATTGGTTTTCTTTTTTGATCGGAGAAGGGATTGTGAGGTGGGATTGAGAAGGTCACGGGCGGTGCAAAGTACGTAAATGGAATGTGGGGCTTCGCACGAGTGCACTTTTTAGAGCTTTATTTGGCGTATAAAAAGGGTTTCGTGTCCTATATTTTGCCTTTTGTTGTTGCGGGTTTCAGTGTCACCCGTGACTGCGTGCTGTTTGTGTGCGTGGGGTGAGTATACCCGCACTTGGAGGTTTTAAATGTTTTTTATTTTTGATAGCGGTCAATTCAGTATAAATTTATTCATTTTTTATTGGAGTGTTAACTTAGTAACGTCAACAATTTTGGTGATACGTCATTGTTTTCCGATGTCACGTCAGTATTTTGATTTAAAAAAAAGGACAAATCGAAAAACATACAAATTAATGGATTGATATCGTTAATTGACTACAATAATACAAAATATGAAAAATAAACAAATTATATTACTTAAAATGTACTTTTTTAAAAAATAAAAAAAATAGTTAATTCATTTTGTGAGCTTAAAACTAAAAAAATTGGAAGAGACACGAAAAGTAAAAAATATGGAAGGAGATTATGTGTTTATTGGTGAATTAAACATATTTGAAGTATTTTAATCATGACATCGTAAGATAAGGACTAAATTTGTGTTTTAAAAAAATATAGGGATCGAAAATATTATATTAATGTGTTTATAGATTGAAAATAAGACTCGCGAAATATTAAATAAAGTAATTCGGTCTTGAGTTTGGCTCTGAAAAAATTCGAACATGTTCGAGTTCAGCTTGAATTCGAATGAAATATTTTTCGAGTCGAATCGATTCGTTTACACAATTTCAGAATATTTTCAAACAATCCTTTTTCAATATTCTACTAACCAATCAATTTCAGAATATTTTCACTTCCACACGGTCTATCGATGCTATGGATTTATGAGGCATACTTAGGCTCCGTTTGGTACGTGTGATGGAATAAGTAAATGATTAGTAATTAGAGTGATTAAAAAATGAGACATATGGATTAATAGTATGGTGGGATAAATAACATGGTGTTTGGTATGATTTTAAAGTGATTGATTAATTTTGTAAATTTTATTGTAATGACCAAAATGCCCCAAGTGTTAGTTAAATATATATTCTTAAAATAATTGGATAGATAATTAAATATTTATAATTATAATTTACATTTATTAAAATTAATTTAAATATATTTATTAAAAATAAATTTGTAAATATGCATTTACTTTAATAATTAAAATAGCAATAATATTTTGAATGTTAATGTTAAATAAAGTTTAGAAATAATTACAATATTATTGTTTGTTTAAAATAATTATAAATATTCTTAAAATAATTTGATAGATAATTAAATATTTATAATTATGATTTATGTTTATTAAAATTAATTTAAATATATTTATCAGAAATATATTTGAAAATATTACAGTAATCATTAAACAAAATAAATTAGAATTTAATAAATATTTATTTTCATAAAAAAATTAATTAACAAGATTAAAAATTTATAAAAATTTAATTTAAGATAGATTTGCATTAAAATTTATTTTCTTTAAAATGATTAAAAATAATAAAAATATATAAATTAATTTATTAAAAAATATATAATAAAAATTTAAATATTATATTAATTATTAAATTTTCACTAGTTTTAATTTTCATATTATATTGAAGAAAACAATTCAAGGGTATTATGGTTAATATACAATCTTATCATTATCACTATTCAAAAATTATACATTATCACACATTTGAGGAAGGATATTTAATCACACAAATAATATAAATAGTGAGAGCTTTCAATCATAATCAAGGACCTCCATGTTAAATTAAAAATGAACCATGATATAAGGGATGATTATTTAATAATCATTTCCTTATCATGGCTATCAAATATAGCCTTAGAGAACAAAAAAATTGGGGTCCGTGCAATTAAAATTGAAAAAAATTATCTTACAAGTGAATGATGTTAAGTTGGTAAGAAATAATACACAAAAACTCTCGTGAGACGGTCTGATGGATCAATTTTGTGAAACATATATTTTATTAGGATCACCCATGAAAAAATTTATTTTTTTATGTCAAAAATATTATTTTTTATTATAAATAATTTTTTTATGTCAAAAATATTATTTTTTATTATAAATATGAATATAATTGACTCGTCTAGCGTGATACCTTCTTACCTACTCAAAATAATAATTATATACCCATTTGTCACTATAAGAAATGTGAAGATGTGATTGCATCATCATACAGCGATTGTTGATAGAAAACAAATCAAGATCTGGCCGATGAAAAAGCAGTGTTCTAAAAAACCTCGCTTAAGCGCGCTTAAGCTTGAAGCTCGGCACAAACACCCCGCTTCGGAGAAAGCGGAAAAAAGCGGTCAAACTGTAGTTTGATCGAATTAAGCATAATTAAGGTGTTTAATTAAGCGTCCTTAAGCACAATTAATCGCATCTATTTATTTTTAAATTTTTTTATTTTGAAGGTATGTCTTTTTATTTTAAAATAATAAATTAGGTTTATAATTTAAATGTTTGTTTTTTAATTTTAATTATGATTAAGCGTGTCTGATAATGATTTGACAAATATTTAACATTTTTAATGTGTTCTAGTTGCAAAAACAAATAAAGATTGTAATTTTGATATTTTTATGATTTTATAAATATGAGAATTAATGTATCAGACTTAAATTTATCATATTTATGTATTATTTTATCTATTTATTGGTTTGAGATATTTACAATTACACTAAAGATAAAAAACGCTTTTTCACGCTTAAGCCTGTGCTAATCTCGCTTAAGTTTGGAGCTTGACATCCGCGCTTCGGGACGCTCCACGCTTTTAGAACCTTGTGAAAAGTATTATAATTAGAACGAATCATTCGATATTATATCCTTCTATTAACATCAATGATTAAAAATCTAAACCGGTGAGATGGCTTAATGGAAACGCATATTCTATTTGTGCCACTCATTAAAAAAAAGTTGTTTTTTATTTTAAAATATTAGTTTTTATTGTAAATATGTGTATGATTGACTCGTCTCACGAATAAAGATATGTGAAACCGTCTCATAAGAAAAATATCAAATCTAAATATGTTTTTAGATATCTGATATAAGGGTATTATACCCTTGTACTGAACAAAGGAATAAGGACATGAATCAGATAATTTATAACAATTAAATAATTAATCTTGCAAGCATCCACTATTGGTTCAAGCCGACTTTGTGATGTAATTAGGAAAAAAAGTTAAATAATAAATTGGTAGCTTTCGGTGCGTACATAATTTGTTTATATGTTTGGGATTATGTCATATGATGATAATGGAGTGGTTCTTAATTTAGAGTACGAGTGCACATTATTCGAGCTTGACTCGATTTAGATTTTTTAGGCTCGAACTCGATCGAGTATTCAATTTCGAAATCAAGCTCGATTCGTGAAAATATCAAATTACTCGATCTCGTGCTTGAAAAAGTTTGTCGATTAATTTTAAGGTTTAACTTTTGTGTTTATATTGACAAAAATACCGTGAAATTATATATCTTGTAAAAAATTAATATATAGTTATTCGAGTAGCTCGTGAGCTACTCGGATAAAAACAATTAAAACTTGAACTCGAGTCTATTGAAGAATTGAGACCGGTCAAATCAAGCTCGAGTTGAGTTTTTAATGAACCGCTCACAAGCTACTCACGAATATCTTGATTCTCGCGCACCCCTAATTTGGAGTACATAAGGTGGCTAATTTGTGGTGCATTTAGCTAAATCAAATCAAAACAAAAAAAAAATTTTTAATATGAATTTAGAAAGTGTGTAAAATATATAAAAACATATTCTCAAAACCGTCGTTAATTAGAGAAGATTTTTGAACAACCGTCGCAATACGAAAGCGACGGTGACTTTTAGGACGATTTTAAGTTTCGTCGCTAAAATCGTCGCTAATCAACCGTCGCAAATTTGATTAGTGACGATTTTAGCAACGGAAAAAACCGTCGCTAATTAGAAAATTTTTTTGTAGTGTACAATGTACATTAACTTCTTTTTATAATTTATTACAACAATCTAACTTTATATAATTAATTTTAAAAATTAATTTAGTTAATCTAATATTTTTAATAATACATTCGAAACAAAATTGTGAAGAAATAATTAATTTTTGATCATATGAAAAAAAAACTTGCATTTTACTTAATTGAATTGGTTGTTGAATCTAATATATATTTTAATGGTAAGAATTCTTATTTCAAAAATTGTAGAGAGAGCCCGAATTAGTGGTCATAATGTAATGAATAATCTAG
Organism: Primulina huaijiensis; assembly: GCF_012295235.1. Classification (NCBI taxonomy): domain Eukaryota; kingdom Viridiplantae; phylum Streptophyta; class Magnoliopsida; order Lamiales; family Gesneriaceae; genus Primulina; species Primulina huaijiensis. Next base: position 5,761,681 of record NC_133322.1, read on the forward strand.
TGGTCAAAATGATAGAGAGCCCAAATTTATCTAGAAACTAGGTGATGAGATGTTACTCTTAGGACACTGAATTTTTTGAAAATAATATTGGGCTTTTTTTTAGAGATTTTTTTAAAGATGTTAATTAGAGATTTTGAAACAAAAATAATCATAGAAGGTCGTGGGAGATAATCAAGACCAGTCAGTAATTGGAAGTTTATCGAAGCTCTGGTGCTGGTAACCAGTGCAGTCCAAGTGAGAAGACCAAATCGAAATAGAACAGACTTCATATGTCACACAAGGTGAAGATCTACTTACATATAAAACAATTTGATGAATTTTAATGTGTGTAACATGAGATTTATTTGCATCATACGAACCATATAAGATATAATCATTGTCAAACGAGCAAACTTAGTTGGATTTAGTGATTTCGAATAAAAAAAATATCCAAAAAAAATTTTGTGTTATTGGATGAAAACCAAAATTTAACAAATTATATAACTAAAATACAAAACAATGTTAACTTACAAGATCAAAATCCTAATTTTTCAAATAATTTAAGAGTCCACTAAATCTGGTTTGGTATGTCTATTTTAAGAACATTTACAATACTGTCTTTAGAAATAATTATGATTTTATTTTGAAATGTGGAAAAAGAATGACAACATGGTCGGGCTAGAGTTTGACCAAACCCAAAACCTGCCCTGATTCACTTTAGACCGTCGTGCGCAGTCCCAAAATCCGACAGATCCAATCTAGGTTAGACTCACTAAAAATTATATATATTAAAATTTGATCGTTATACAATAAAAAACTTTAAAAAAATAATAAATCATTAAATTTACTTTCCAAATTTATATTAATAATGTTTAGGAAAAAAATTATCACAAGATATAATATATTAATTTATATTCAACTCATAACAAAATAAAAATTATAATTATGTATTTTTACTTTAAACACATTATTATAAAATAAAATTATTTCAGTCAGAAAAAATTATAAGCCAAATTTAAAGATTAAAAGGACCGTCTCGATCCTGCTTGGTCAAGTTTAAATCCAACCCACTGAGTCGAGTTTAATACAACCGGCAATTGTCATCCCTAAGTGGATTGTCAAAAAGACGTTGATAAAGTAATTTATATGGTTTTTTCACCAAGTAAATAGAGACGATCATGTATGTGTTCATCATGCAATAATGACAAATACAAAAATAAGATATAAGATTTGGCTTTCTATCAACGTTTTTAGATGTAATAATCAACAAGTATCTATGGAAATCTACGCCTCAATCCATACCCAAAAAGATCCCAACAAAGATCGAGAGTGACTGAAAAACTGCACTCTCTTTCTTCTTCAAGCGTCAGCCCAAAATCCCACCATTTTCCTACAACCTTTGACTCTGTACCATGCTCAGGGCCGCCATAAATTCGAGCATATTGGCCATAGCCACTTCCATCTGTTTCCTCTTCTTCTCCACCCCATAGAAATCATTCTACCACTCCCTGTTCCTATCTTCTCCGTTTCCAAGCAATGAATCAATCTCCTACCACACACGCCGAAGTGTGGAGGATTTGCAAGGTGATGTTTCGGGTAGAGACATAACACTTGCTCCCCTATTCAAGTCTATTGAGGAACTGAAAAAAGCAGCCATAAAGATACTTGACAAGAAAAAGGTGATGCTTACTTTATAATCAATATTTGCATTTAAAATGGATAACAGAAGTGAGTGCCATTGTATAGTCACTATAAGGAAGAAAGGGTTGAGCTTGGTTGTGGAAAGATAACAAGAATTTAGTTCGAGAGCTAAATGATCGACTTATGATGACAGAGCGTGCTTTTACAGATGGGGAAGGGCTTCCTGGAAGATTGTGCTACAAACATTTGGTATGTTTCACTCTACACATAAAGGAATTCATGTCTGTATTATACAAGTACCTATAAGTTATTATGCACACACAGATACACACGTGTGTGTGTGTATAGTTTTATGATTAGTTTTCATCTGATTAGGGATATGAGTTGATAGTTATCTAATTCTACATTTGGTTGATTTGTTCAGATATATGCACCATCAGAGTATAATGACTATGGTTCAAAGTTCTTTCCCGGGATAGACGACTATAGCGAAAAGGCGAAGAGCTTGAATACTGCAGATTCATGGCATTCTGTACATCATCAAATTTGGAGAGTTGCAAGAGCAATTACACAAGCTTCCTTGTGCCTTAAGGGTGAACTAAAATGAATGCTCGCAAAATAATGGCTTGGTCCTTTTGTATATAGATCATGACAAATGGAAAATGCTTCAGATGACTCGTTACGAGTACTATTATCTTGCATGTTCGGAGCAAAATTTATGTTCATGGATGTTTAATGTATAATTAACATCTTTTGTTTGTGTTAGTTTAAGCTTGGACGCTGTATTTTGATCATTTGATGTGATAGTATGGTTGGTCCAACCACACATTATCTAGAAACTTTCAAATGCTAAGCTGGAAGATGGTGAAGAAATTTAAATCTAGATCTCCATATTATGACACATTCTACTCCACAAATGGTGCATACAATCCATAATCCATGGGCGGTTGTGGATTGTATTGCACGTAAGGTACTGTGCATACTGTGATATAATATAAATATCACATGAATGTTTGAAACTAATGGCAAATGTTTCCCAGGTGACCTAAATTGCAGATGATTCTGGACTGAAGTCAAATCAGAACATAATAGAAACAAAATATCCAAAAAGTAGGATTACCAAGACGTTTTTAGACAATTCATTTGATCTTCTGGGGAAAAATTTCTAATGCATAGTGTACAATAACTTAGTTCAATCAAACTGTACAATAAAGCTGTAATGAGATGCCCCAAGGCTCGATTGTCAGAGCAACCTCAACTATTGCTTTCTATATCTTAAATGCATTTGTTTTTTACCTGTATTCTAACTAAATATGTACAAAAAAAAAAAACAGTAATCCGTGAATGTGAAAGGCCCTCACTTCCATACCTTTATGGCTCCATCTCGGCTGCTTGATATCAGAAGTCTCTGGTTTAATTTCACAGAAGCCAAAGAGAGGATAGAATCATGGTGACACCCTGCAGAGTCTGTGGCGGCAGCCGCAATAATAGCTTTCCTAGTCAATTTGGTTGCCAGTGGTCGTCTCTTTGCTTCCTGCTTGGAATTGCACCAGAAAATAGTCTTACGTACAAGTTTATGGATTACATGGAGATAATATGTTTCAATATTTAAACAAAGAAATAAATTGCAACGTGATTCAGTAAATAAGGCATGCCAAATTTATTTTTTAAAACAGGCGATGGCTTTTAAGGGGTTCGAGTATTCAGGACTCATCATCCAAGGAAATTCTGGAATTATACAAATTCCATGCGACGGACTGATTTTACTTGAAATTTCCCTATTCTTTCATGCTGTTATTTCATAATAAACTCGGAAAGCTAACATAATAAGATGCAAGACAAAGAATATTTTTTTAATCAGATTTTTAACACTTCAATACACCANAAAAAAAAAAAAAAAAAAAAAAAAAAAAAAAAAAAAAAAAACTCACACAGATTTTGTTTTGTCAAACTAGGTTGTGATGTAGAAGTGGAAATCTACCACAATAAGCTGTAAATTTCTTTGATTGCGCTTGGATTGTGGGATTTAAAACAATGGATTTCAATCCATTTGGTTGATTGAATTAATTTTTGTTGGATGAGTTTCAAATCCAACCCTTCTTTTAACTTATGTAAATGTAATGATAATTATGATGGATTTGAAAATTAACTAAGATAAGTGTTCTTTCAAATTCATCGTTCAAATCCCTCCCTTCAAATCAAATCTTTCCATGTAAGCGCTACATTAGAAAAGGTATCCGACCTACTTTGATTTTAAAGAACTTTTATTGCACCAATACCAACTGGAACAGAGAAATAAGAGGCAGATCTTAGCGGCTGATTACCTGCACAACTTGCACCCCGAAGCTAGATTTTGTCTCATAAAAATAATCATTTCCAACTCCTTTAACAGATGGTCCACATACACAATGACTCCGATCCGGGCTACATATACAAACAGTATCCAATAAGATGAGCAAAATTGTATAAGAAGTAAACGGAATACAAACACAAAAACCTCGATCTCAAAAGAAAAGAACAAATGAGTACCTGCAATGGTCCCATCGGCGTATCTTCAAGTCAGTTCCCCCAGTTAAAAGATCTCCACCAGGTAATGGAAGCAATGCACGGATACCAGGAAGACGAAGGGGAGATTCATTCAGCTCGTCAATCCTATACTTCGAATTCAAATTTTGCCTCAATTCTGATTTAGTGTTGGTCTTAGCAGAGGGTCTGGCAAGTGCCCATGGCGACTCATAATTCTCAGCTTCAGTCTCATTGTTTGCTGCTCTCAACACCTGCAAAAATGAGCAATGATTGCATACTACAGTGACTAGTCATAGGTAGGTTCCTAGCTAAAATTTCACCACTGGAAGTAATGACAGGTTTTCGAAGTTCTTATGAATGATACCGAGAATCCAGAAAGTGCTCATGGAAATTGGTGACAAATCTAATGGAAGTAGCCATCTCAATTCTCGTACAACTTTTTTCTCCATGCACATTCTGTTCTTTTTGGTAAAATCAAAACATGGCATACACCATGTTAAAAAAAAAAACATTATCACCCATGTTTCTTCAGTTTCATAATTGAAACAAATAACAATGTTACTTTACAAAACCTCTATTTAATACTGACACTGCCTCACTCGAAAACATGGTCATGCATCATACAAGAAAGAAGAAGAATAAAATGGATCCAATCACACAAAATAATAAACATCATGTAACAAGAACTGATATTTCATTTAATGCATCAACATTATGATGCTGTGCAACGAGAAATATACAGGGGAAAATACCATAAAACAGGAAATATGACAAAACAGAATATTCTGTACCTGGTGGCAACTTCCATTTTCTGCATTCCAAAGCGAAACTTCATTACACCCAGCCGCAACATACACCAATGGTCTTGTAGCCACAGACAAGGGTGTACCAATAGGAGGAACAAAAAGACAAATCTTTTCAATAGGGCATGCAGGAGAATATTGCCATGAGTTAATAGGTATGCAGAATCTCAGATCCCACAAAGTAAGCACACCCCTTGATGATCCCGATACAAACCAATTACCACAAGGGTCTGCCGCCAGAGAAGCTATATAACCCTCCTCAGGAAGCACTTTTGTACGCCAGGCATGAGAGGTTGTTCTTGTATCCCAGAGATGGATCCCGCAATTTTGTGTGCTGCATATAACTGTTTTGCCAGCACTTCCATCTGCAGAGTAGTTCAGAAGGCTTAGTATAGCACCTTCTCCAAAACCATTCCTTTTAACATCTGTTATACCAGAATAATTTTCAACAACATTGCCAAGCCCTCTAGAGATGTGATCAACAGAAAATAAATGCATGATCCCATCACTTTCCCCAACCACAATTTGTGTAGAACCTTGAAGCACAGCACAACAAAGTGCTCGACTACCACCCAATGAATAGGTTAGCCTAGACCTAAATGAGATGTCCTTCTCCAGCTTCTTACAATCCCATATCTTTACAGTAGAATCTTCAGAAGCACTAACAAAAAAGTGGTGGTCCACGGAAATAGAAATATCATTGACAGCAGATTTGTGCTCCTGGAGATGTGCAACCAACATACCCCGAGGCCTCCAGCCTGAATCTGGAACAGTGGATGACCAAGCTGCCGGGGATGGTCCTCCAGCAGCCTCAGTGTTTGTAGAGTGATTTTCTATAGAGCTCCTTTTTGTCCTATCAGACAATCCCACTTCATTAAATTTGCTAGTGATAGGGGTAGTTTCATCAATTTCTCTGTCTTCTACTTCATGCACCACTCTTCGCAATTGTGCAGGACCATTGCCAACATAAATTGATCCCGATACTAGCTTAGGAGCTGGGATCGTACTGGCTAAACTAAATGATTTATTTATTGGATCCATCCAAGGCAAGGAGGAAGAACTAAAATCTAAAGAATTTTGTGGAAATGAAGAATCAGATGTAGCAAGAGCAGCGCTACCTGTTGGCTGGTTGTCAACCTTAAATAAGTACAAAGGTATACTTTCTGATGATTTATCAATAAAGCTGTTCATGCAACTCATTTGTGGTGACATAAATCCAGAAAACTGAGACTTTTCTGATGCTACACGATCTTGGGCTTCCTCCAGGCTCAAATCATGACGTATTATTCTTCCCATGGGTTTGAACTTACTGTCTTTATCATCTGAATCAGTTAAATCCATGTGTTCCCCTGTGTTACCAATAAAGTTATGATGTATATCATCATGTTTTGTCTCTGACCAACACTTTATCAGATCCAAATCCTTGACGGTTTTCTGGATCAATTCTACAGCTTCCAATTGCTTAGATTGTGATGACGTGCTGTACCAAATCTTTCTCTGTCTCTCAAGCATGTCTGAACTTCTGGTATTTTCTAAAACTTGATAATACAATTCTCTCGAGGCTGAGGGCTTCAGACACGAGAGGATAGCTTTTTCTGAGGCTAAAGATGCTGGTTGTCTACGTAAGAAAGGACGTACGAGCTTGACCATAAATACATATGAATCAATTGCTCCTAAGTTCTCACTACATGATGCAATGAAGGTGACAGCTGACCTCCTGACCCACTTACTGGGATAGCATAACAGAGGAACAGCACGCTCTATCATCTCAAGCAGGATCCTCTTCCGTAAATAATTGCTTCTGCACAAGATAGCTAAGCAAACTAGTGCATTCACAATAACAGACTCGGTTACATCATTTAATGCTTGTTCAATGTAAGGTAAGAGATATTCCTCCACACTTCGCTGGCCCACAAAAAAACAGACATATACTATTTGCCCATAAAATACAGCCCTTAGTTGTTCATCTCGATCATTCAAAAAAGCAGGGAGTATAGGCAGCAAGAAGTCATTGCTCTGCTTCTGGCCCAAAAACCAACAAAGGTTACCGATTTCATGCAAGAGTGCTCTCCTAATGTTTGGTGTTTGCTTTGGACCCATTACAAGTTCTTGAATAACCTCTGAGATAGATTTTCTCAACTGTGTAAGCTGTACATCAGTACTCACCCTCTGTGGCTCATCAGAACTTCCTTTGGTAATAAATGACTTTTGCGATAAACTTGCTTCATTAATAACCCCTGCCTCAGTCAGGCTTTTTGAGTGAATAAGGAACCCATAAGAAGTCAGTGCAAGCTTAGATATATTGCTGGCATAACAAATTCTAACACTTTCCTCAGGATCGTCAGGAAGCATGGAAAGCATAGGAAGAATATATTCCGGAAAAATTTTGGCATCACTAGGAGGAAAATCTCTGACTAGAGGAAGAATGTCGCACAAAGCCTCTAATGCAGCACAGCGTACAATTGCAGCTGAATCTGAAAGCAACGCTATAACATAAGGAAGGACAAGTTGCATTTGATCTTCGTCATCGATATATAAAGAACAAGATTTCAGCAGCAGGACAGCAACCCGCCGTATAAAAGGTACCTTGACATTTCGAATGCAGGAACAAAGAAGTGAGGCAATCAGTACCATGCCCTCACAGCTTATCATATCACTAGGTAATGGAACAAAAGGCACTCCATAAGTGTCTGATTGATTGTCATAATCCAATATCATTGAGGTCAAATCTGCCATTGTAATCTTCTTCAAGAATGGAAGGTGACTACGTTGGAATATAGTGGAGATGCTTTGAATCAACTCCCCAGGTAGTTGCAATCCATTTTGCTTCTGATCTTGGGAATAAACTGAATTAACGACACTATCTGGCACTGGATTCATACTAAAATGAGAGTTGTTTTGCTTCACATCCCTGAGCAGCGTACTCACATCCCCAAGAAGATCGAAATGATTATGACTTGAGCTCTGCTTGGTCTCTTCACCTTTGCTCGATAAAATATTTGCCCTGTTGATATCTTGTTTTGCATCTATCGCTTGCGGCAATTGACTTGTATCATTTGGAAAAGTTTCCGTAGAAGAGAAGATATCATTGCCGGTCTTATTGCCTATCATTTGCCTGAGTATTTCTTGGAACGAGGTCTCACAAGCTAGAACCTGCAATGGAAACAATTATAACTGAAAAACCTAGGACAACAATACAAAGAGAATTATCCAAGTTCCTTACCCTTGCATCAGAACTTAGAGGATTTAACAAGGAATAGAATTTGTGAAGAAATGGTGAAAAGTAAGTTGGAAACACAACAACGGCATAGTTCTGCAGGTAGCTCTCAGCAGGCAGTCTTGACTCTGAATCCAATTGAATCATATGAAGAATCATTTTACGAATTCCTGAATCTGGAATCTGCAGTCATCCAAAAGGACAAATTAACATCTTAGTATTCTGGGAATCCAATTCAAGAAAGTGTTCTGGATAGTATATAGTATCACAATTTAATATGAGATGTTTACTTGCAGAATTATCGGACAAATTTTAGCCAGAGACAGATAGTGGGTAAGATTAAACAACTGAAAAAGTGAATGGAAAACTTAACAAGAAATAGGATCCCTATGCGTAAGAAGGTACCTTTTCCAGATGTTGGCTAGGGTCATACTGTCCTCTTCGATATGCAAGAAGTTGAGATAGCTCAAACAATGGCTGACCTTCAAGAAAAAGCTCAGCAATCACACACCTAAAAAGGAATGTTCAAAACGTCAGGAATTGGAAACCAAATATGATATATTTCCACATAAAAAATGATACATAAAAAAAAAACACTAAATTCAAATGGTTATGCTTGAAAGATCATGGTAAAAATATTTATTCTACAACTAATAGCTCTTGAATAATAAATCCTCCTAAAAAGGTCTCATATAATCCATAAAATAATAAAAACAAATTAAAGACAATTGAGCCAGTAAACTAATGAATTGGCTGATAGAGGAAGGCATTGGATAACTAAAATAACCTCTTTCAAAGCAGATAAAAGTTGATAGAGAATGTTATTCCCAAATTCTTCCAGTCTGCGGCAATCATTTTATAAATTTTGTTTATAAATCTACCCAAACTGTAAAAACAAACACAGTCACTTGAGATATAATAAAAATAACCGGGATAACTAATAGACTAATGCGGAGACATGGCATTGCAGATTAAAATAATTACAAAGCTGTGTGTTTCAGCCTACACTCTTCTATCACGTGTCATTCACATTACGTTAAAATTGGATAAAACATTTCACCAGCACTAACTTCAGCATGGCAACGGCCCGACAGATTACAATGATGATTCCACCCATTTTGATGTAACTTTCTCTGATAGGAAAAGCTAGTCAAATGGAACAGAGATTGCAAAATAAGACATCGACGCTTCGAGAAAATTATTTTCCATCCATGATTTAAATGCTCTAGATGGATTTATCCAACTAACCAAGGAGTTCTTCAAATGTTAGATCACTTTATCACATCACATCATGCAAGTATATAAATAATGCCTGATGAGAATTTCCATCAAAGGTTATCGCATCAAGCAATAAAATTCTCACCCTACTGAAAAGATGTCCATTGCTGGCGTCAAAGGTGCATCTTGTGCCATTTGCATCTTGCCTCCATGCTCATAAAACCTCTGGAATGTAGTGTATTATTTGATCTCATGGTATGAAAAACAGAATACTCCAAATATTAGAGAAGGGAAAATACAATGTAAGCTGCATAAAAACCCACAGAGATCCATATTATTTTTTTGATTTATCACTTGATAGATGATGGGCACTTCATGGCGCAAATGCATCAAAATGCAGATGCCATTAGAATCTCTTGATGACTGAAACCCCTAAATTTTCTGAGATTGTTCTGCACTCTCCATGCAACAAAAGTTACAAAACTAAACATGAGGATGGGAAGGAATTCGGGAATTATGATAAAATTTTCAACCCATTCCTTTGTGCCTAAAAGGATCTAAGATAATAGTTATGATAGTGGTGTGGATGAAAAAATACCCTAAACTTGCAAATGTCAAGGCAATATCTGAAGACGATTAGTGATGCCACATAAGATTCTTCACATAGATTACACAAACTGAACTTTTATTTCATAAATTTCAAGAAGAAAAGGAAGAATAAATTTGGTAAAATTTTGTACAAACCCAGAATCCAGATCGACGACAACAAAATGAAATCCAATAGCTTTTAGAAAAATCTCCCTTTTAAAGAAAATCAGTACCAGAACAATTTGATATTAAAATGGTGTACTTTGACAGAGGGCAAAGATCGGTCTTTGACGAGGAAAAAAGTAGTATACACAGCGCTCTTTTTGGAACAAAAGTAAAAACTGAAAATTAACAGGTAGAAGATTAAAAAGTGGAGTGGAAAGAAGACATAAGATAGAATGCAAGTTGATATTATATTCAATAATAATCCTGTAGAATGTGAATCCAACATTCATATAAGGTATTGTACAGGGAAACTGAAGTTATTGTACAGGGAAAGGTATGAGTAAAGAGAATCAAAGTAAAGCGAATTCCAAGGACAGAATAAGAAACTAAGAAGATAATCAAGCATGAACAAATGGTACTAGTAATTGGTTATGCTCACATTTGCTTCCGCACTTGAAAGATCATGAGTTGACTGTTGATACCGTCACATGAATATGGAATATGTCTCTTAGCGAAATAAACACTAATACATCTAAAGTCTAAAAGAATTCTCTTAGCATCAAACCACTAAAACATATAAGCCCTGTATATATGAATTGTTCAGCACGCAGTCATTAAAGCATATACTTTTGACTGAAGTTCTGTGTCTATAAAGGTTATCATCGTCAACACATGACCAGAAAGGATTCAAGAAACAAAATAACAGAAAAACAAACCTCAGGTGCAACATAACAGCGTCTTCTTTCTCCAGTATCAAAGAAAAATGAAAAATCAGATGGATCATCATGTGGAATATATGTGGGCTTAAATGATGCGAAATCAGCGAGGTACAGCCAATTCCAGGAAGTGACCAGCACATTCTCGCACTTAATATCACCTGCAGTAAATTTATTGACCAAAAAAATAAGTGGACGAAAAAAAGAAACCTTGCAGCTATGCATTTTGAATTTCTGGCTTCATCTCACCATGACATACTCCATGCTCATGGCTCTGTTTCACAGCATAAAGTAACTGCAAAATGCATTGAGTAAGTTTCTAAACATTTGCATCTTTGGCACAAATTCAAACTCCTACAGCATCAAAAAGATTTGAGCGAGAGACGTGAACCTGAAATGCTAGCCATTTCTTTTCGACAAGAGAGAGAAAAGGTCGAGTGCTCAACCGATCGTGAAGATTGTTAAAGAAGTATTGCCTCAATATATAAGCAGCTTTATCTGTTTTAAGCCAAAACTGCAAAATGAACCCAAAAATGGCATTTGTTTAACTGTTTGGAATCTCAGGAACTAATTGGCAGCAATGAAATTCAATGCAACTATAAACCTCAATGAATAAAACTAATTATGATAAGGCAGTCTCTTTGGAAACTAAAGGCACAAAATTTCCAAACGAGAGACTTAGGATATAAACTTTACTTTTTACCGTAAGTTGTCAAACAACAGATTCACAACCAATTATCTCTTCAATACCACTATAAGAAAGCATGACACGGAACACTCCTTACAGACATAAGTTTTGTGAAAATGACCATTCATAGCTTTCGTGATGATTGTTCATCCACCAGACACTTGGAATTTCAGAGCAGTGTCCTGCCCCAGCAATTCAACAGCAATCATGTGAATTACATAATCACCCAGTTCAAACAAAAGAACTGAGCTTTTGGCTCTCCGAGTAAACAATTTTCAGAATCAAATTCAGCCAAATAAAAAAAAGGTATACCACTCCAAAAGTGCACTCAATCCTCTTCTACCTTTAACAGCAAAAAAGACCAAAGATTGCACTATGGAGCATCCCCACAATCATCATAAATCAAACTCCTCACTTCCATAAAACTGCCCATGTTCATTACAAGAAACATAGCAGCTGTCACAACCCTTGTTTAAAACTCACCCTAAAGCTAGCTATCGAGAGGAAGGTGCCCAAGAGGTTATAAACCCACAAGGCAGACTTTTCAAAAGCAATGTGGGACAAACCATGGTACGTTACAATCCATCCCTTAGAGAACCGACGTCCACAACGGTGGTGACTTCGCGGACCCTATACTCATGTGGGTAGCAGTCCTCCTCGTGTGACTTCACGGACCCCACGCGTCTGCCGGTAGCAGTCCTCCCTGCCCACCGGAATGACTAATGAGGGTCATCCCCAAAACTCACTTTCAAAAGCTAGATATCGAACAGAGTGCCCAAGAGGTTATAAACACATGAGTAGGATTTTTCTAAGCGACGTGGGATCAACCATGTCACGTTACAGCAGCCTTTTTAGCAGAGATATAGGACCATAATAACAATTAATATAAATTATTCTCGGACATAACACACAAATTAGAAGAGTCAAATAAACAGAATCGCATCCTCAAAACCATAATCCACATGGAGTTAATATTTTACCTGGAAGGGCCAAACGTGGGAGTGATCAACGTTGGAAAAGACATCTCGAATGTGATTGAGACGGCGCTCGTAATCTCTTAGAGTGATGGAATCGCCTCTCTTGAAGTAGACCTTGACCAGAACCAAACCCTCGTCATGCTTGCACAGTATGGATTTGAGGAAACGCCCCCTCCCCAACACTTCCTTCAGCACCAAATTGTAAGACGATGGTAAATCGTGCAGATAATACTCCGTCGCCGACGCCTGCGTAGTCCGCGCGATCTTATTCCCCATTTTTCTTCCTCAACTGTCTATTTCTCTATAAATTCTGCTGTTACCATGAGTTCGAAATTGATCGATAATGGAGGGGAAGGAACTGCGACACGCGAGTAGAATTTGAAGCTCTGGAGATTTTTTGGCAGTGAAGACAATCGATTACAGAGCTCGGGCCATCAATTTCCCATTGTCCACTCTTCTTTTTGCAGATGATCGAAGGGGAGCTCTTCCTTTTCCAATTAATTTATTGTCATCGTTGATTGGATCATATTCTACCCACCCTGGATCAGGGAGCAAATTCAGTTAATTTCGGTTCAGAACCGTACAATGGATCCGATCCAATTGCGATCGATTAATCCATCAAATTAATAAATGTTTTTATTAGATTTTTTTTATTTAATAAATGTTCTTATTTGATTTTTTTTATTTGTACCATATATATATTTCATCACTAACCAGATTTTATATATCCAACCTGAAATATATAAATATTATTTTGTATATTTAATTAACATATAACTTCTAATTCGGAAAATGTATTATAGAAAATCGAGTAGTATCGTGAAAACGATTTTACATATCTATTTTTATGTAATAAATCAATTCATTGTATGATAGAAACTACGATGAAAAAATTAACATGTTTATAATTGGGTAAATTTAGCACGAATAAAAAAGTATATTATTTTCGAAGTAAATTTAAAAGGAAAAAGATATCAACATGACTAAGTCTCTTGTGAGACGGTCTCGCGAATCTTTATCTGTGAGACGAGTCAACCCTACCGATATTCACAATAAAAAATAATACTCTTATCATAAAAGTAATATTTTTTCAAGGATGATCCAAATAAAATATCCGTGTCACAAAATACCACATATACGACCCTTTTCACAGAAAGATAGGATGGTCGAAGTTGAGACGTGAATACGATAATATGTGTGATTGTAAGGTACTCTTAAAACTCAAAGAGAAGCTTTACAGTATAGCGGTTAAGTCTGCTGTGTCATATGGATCTGAATGTTGGGCAATGAAGAGGTAGCGTGAATTTAATGGTTTTTTTGCTTCACGTTGAAATTGACTAGCTTAAGCTCAATCTTAATCTCCCATTTGAGCCAAATGATACATCAAAACTTTATGAGGCTTAAGCTCACCAAAATCTCAAAAAATTCAATATAACACGTACAAAGAAACAATCTCACTTGGATATTGCCAATTGATGATCTTCAAAGAAGTTTTGGATTGATAATGAGAAAAAAAGTTGGCCCTTCGATAACATGTGTCAACAAGTGGTTGCTCGTATGCAATACAAGCAATGAACACTTTTCCACAACTGAATCTGCGTACCATTCATTCCTCAGTAATTTGGTCATAACGAAACAGACCACAATAACACCGCAGAATTCCTTCCATACATCAAGAAGAAAAGGCGAGACTAATTACAAAGAAGTTAGGCACCCAGATCATATCTCTAAACGCGAGGAAACATATCTGAATTATTGAAATCTATATACACAGCGGGAGATCCATGGATCAGAATTGAGGAGGGCGTGTGGAGTCAAGCACCAACCACATCGCGATCTTCGATTTTCATATCATTGGCATCCATGGCTTCCTTGTCCGCCCATCCCAGCTCGGCCTGCGAGTATCCGTCGCCTGCCCACGTGAATTTTCCGCCATGGCCACCTTTCTTAGGGGATCCGTTGACTCCTGTGGCCGATTTGCGGTCCTTCCTCGGCTCGGGGCCGTTGGGCTTGACGCTCGATTTGGAACCCTTGCTCGTGTTCTTCATCTTCTCTGCTCCACTGATGTTTTTTTTTTGGTCTTTTATTATTGGGAGATACGGGTCAGGGGCGGAGTCAGGATTAAAAATTATGTGAGGTTGGCTCCGTTTCATACTGTATTTAATAAAATAAATAATTAATTAAAAATTTATAATAAAAAAATATGTAAACTTTGATTTCATGAAAACATAGAACAAGAGTATTTAATACCTTCAAAAACATAGAGCTAAAACACTACTGAAGCTGTGCTATTCGATTCTTCTTAGAATAAAACTCATTAATTATTAAATTGTTATCAATTTTTTACACCAAATCTCGTTCTATGTAAATTACCATATATAGAATATCCGAAAAACTATGTTTTCATCTTGTTACGAAGAGTTGTTTTAACAAGTTTCATTGATGAAAATGCTCGTTCCATGGTTGCTGTAGAAACGGGACGAGTTAAAACAAGACAAATCAAGCTGTCAATTAAATAAATATATCAGATTTGATAAATAAGTAAATGACGTAAATAAAAATATATAAATCACTTGTTAATCAAATCATAGGTTCCTGACAATTAATCTTCGACATAATTCAGAAATAGTTGATAAATTCTGAAATCTTTCATGGTCAGCAACATCAAGTTTATAGTGATCCACTTGCATTCTCAAGTGATGCAAATCTTGTTAATCGAAATCAATATAATAAAATTTCTCAACAAGTCATAGATATGATCAACATTAAGAAGCTTAAAGTTTTCTTTAGGTTTCAAAACACAACTAAGTTTAAGAAGTTCAATTGTCTCATCTTTAAATCTATTATTAAGCTCTTCAACTTGAAAATATATTGTAGTTGTAAATACATTAAATCGATAGTGGTACTCAACTGTGATTGAATCATTTTTTTGATAAGAACGACTTGTACCAGATTTTAAAAACTAAAACAAAAATTCCAATTAAAAAAATTGATTTTTTTTAAATTAATTCAGCTCGATGAGTTCTTTGGGTTGAAATTGATATTTTGTTCACCCATAGATTGAATTAATGTATGGCCTTATCTTAATTCCAAAAAGGATTTTTCAAATTTTTTACTCTTAAGAATCATTGCGATCAAAAGTCAAAGTCAGTTTACATCATTTTTTAAAACCAACGGTAAAAAAACATTTGACAAACATCAAAGAATAATATGGACATTAATAGAAAACATAAGGCTTGATACATCATTTAAGTCATTATGAACAAAATTCAAATCATTGATAAATCATATAATATCACATACTATGATTCACATGAAAAATTGGCGCAATTTCTCAAAATAATTACTTATAAACATACACTAATTCATACTCAAAAAATTAAAATTCTATAAAACTTTTAGTATTAATATAAATTAAATAAAGATATAATAAAATATGTAGTAACTGCATAATTGTATTATCATATTTGTGTGTTATTGTAAATATAGTATAAAAATATATTTGGAATTTGAAGCTAATTTTAAAAATCAATTTACATTAGGTTCTTCAACCTTTTGAGCAAAATGCGAGCGAAAGTCAAATTTAATTATAGATATTTGCGAAATATCATTTTAAAAAATTACTCATAGTTAACAAAAATTTTTCAAATTTGTATCAATAAAGTAAAACTAACAAAACACAAAAATAAGGTAAAAAAATACAAAAAAATCAAAAAATTTTAAATTTGGGTGGGGCTGGAGCCCACCTTAGCCCAAGGGTGGCTCCGCCCCTGTGCCGGGTGGGTTATGTACTTTGACAAGGACTTGAACGAAATGGATAAGAACAAAAAATTAATTATTTTTTATATTTTATAAATCGAACTGATTAACGAATTTTTAGAATCGATTTGATAAATATTTAACTCGAATTTGAATATATTGAAATAGCGTCGAACCTAAATATGTTTGAACATTTTTTTAACCGAACTCTATCCAAAATTATTGTGTTCTATAGTTCGTGAACCGTCCGCAAGCTTTAATATTTTATTATTAATATGATATATTTATATATTAAATATATACACATTTCTAGCCTTTCACTCATCTCGAGCTTTCAAATCTCCATTCTCAAAATTATTTATCCGAACAATAGTTCGAATAGCTCGTGAAAAAATAGTTTACTTTTTCATTATTAGATATTACATCTATTACTATATGATAGAGGGTGAGTCCTTGATATTAACATGTTGATCTCTTGTAATGGCAGAAATTGTCATATGATTCAACGAATGTTTAAAAACGACATGTTAGTATATTTGTATAACATCAATTAATATAATATCTCACATGTATAACTAGAAGTGTAAATTCAAAATGACTTGTAAAAATATTCGATATGTATTGAAAATTATAAAATTTGAGCTGAACTCGAACATATAGAGATAAATTACTTTGTTCGATAATATATGAACTTCAATATTTTATTAATATAATTCGTTCTAAATAAATATAGTTTTAAGTCTTTTTAAATATTTATTTTAGAATAATAATTCGATATAAAATATATTTCTTATGTATTATTATAGGCACATAGTACAGTTATTCTCATGCTTGATTTGTATAAATTTTTTAATATTTGGTTCCATACACAAAGCTAAACGTTGAAGGAAAAATTATATTTGATTGACACAATTGATTTGATTAGATGTGGTTTTCATATATTATTTTGTATAATTGGACAAGATCAATTTAGAACTAGCTAGTTTCCTTTTATGGTGTAATCAATTGTAATAATTAGGAGCATATTAGTTGTATATATTTCTTGTAAATGGTTATTGGTTAATACATACGAAAATTCTCAAACTTATCTCTTTTATATTTAAGATTTTTACATGGTATCATAGCAAGAATTCTGAATAAAATAAATTTCTGCTGCAACAATGGGAGATGAAGTTTCGATGAAGGAGAAAGGAACCAACCAATTAGATTCTTTCATCTTTTACCACTCTGATCACCTAGATTTAGTTCTTATCTCCAAACTACTTGATGGAAATAATTATGGGCAATGGAGCCGCGTGATGCGAATAGCTCTAAGTGCCAAGAACAAAATTGGTTTTATCAACGGGATCGTCATGAAGCCATCGAAAAACGATGACAAATTCCAAATATGGGAGCGCTGCAATCACATGCATGGTGCTTTCCTGGATTCTTAATTATGTTGAATCTGACATTGCTGGAAGCATCATCTACATAGAATCAGCTGCTGATGTATGGAATGACTTACAAGAAAGGTTCTTGCAAGGGAACGATACCGGATTTCTGAAATCAGTCAAGAAATTTCAGAACTCCGACAAGGACAACAATCTGTGTCAATTTATTATACCAAGATGAAAGCCTTTTGGGATGAATTGACTTCTTATCATGATCCAATCGGTTGCGATTGTGGTGGCCTCAAGGGTCTTTCCGAAAGAGAAGAAAAAAAAAGACTCGTGCAATTTCTTATGGGTTTGAATGATTCTTTATCCACAATCCGCAGATCCATGCTCTTGATGAATCCTATTCCCGATACTCGAAAGACTCATGCCCTTGTCTTACAACATGAGAGGCAAACTGAAATGGCTGCAAATCGAGATAACTCAGTACATGCTTCAAATTTGCAAGACCAAAGACACGCAATCAGACGACTAATAGAAAGATAACTAATGCAGAATTCCGTCGGCCAGCTGGTGGCATGAAGATCTACTGTATCAATTGCGAGATGGATGGACACACCTTCGATCGCTGTTTTTACATTTATGGATTTCCTCCATGACACAGATATCATTGAAAGGACGTCCAACCAAAGGGAAGAAAATTTGCAAACTCATCCATTGCTTCCAACGTGCAGATGAGTGAAACCAAACAGTTGACAACGAAAGAATATAATCAAATCATGGCTCTCTTTCGCAAAGACACTGGTAACATTGAACCTCTTACCAACACTTCAGGTATCAGTTCTATTTATACGAACAACACATGAATTTAATCCTGATTTTTGTGTAATGATGGATTTAACTACGAAGAAGACGATTGGACGAGGCAGACAGAATAATGGCTCGTATTATCTCATGGAAAGCCAAAGTCTTCGTCTTTGCAACACATCAAAATATACACCCGACATTTGGCACAAACGTCTTGGTCATCCCTCTATCCACCCACTTCAATTTGTTAGAGTAGATACCTTGCAAGTCAATTGTTGGCTAGAGATTTTATTGAATCATTTGTAATAAACAATCTTTATTTTAATATAATTTAATTTTTAATGGTTTCGTTTCACTTATCTGTATACCCATGCGATCAGCATAGATAAAGTCCTTGATTATGCTTTAATACAAATGAATCGTAATTCGATGTTGAAACTCATTTGTAAACACTGCATATTCTAAATTCGTTCTTAGTCGATTCAGCCGCCTAAAACATGGATAAAAGTCGCTTGAGCTCGAGACTAGCATCTGTGATGTTGTGTACTGCGTTTCTTGGCAAGGGCATAGAGATGTCCAAACATGCAGATGAGTAGTCATATGATGATTATACCGAACAACCCTCTATCGGACTTTCCAAGTGGTTATCATTCATCGAGAGGATAAGTATGTGGTTATGATTGTACACCATTAGTCCTTACGACCTGAGACAACACTGATGCTCTATATGCTAGGGCTGTGCTTTGACTCGTTTACCGGCTCCAGGAGAGTCATCAAATGGCGAGGTTGTGTACAGTTGCGACACATATAGGAGCCAGTGCATTGTAGTCGGGGATTCGCCGCTCACCTACGGGTGTGGATATCCTATGTGATCTGATGAAATAATAGTACGTGGAATCTCTGGACAGAGTATGAGATGTACGTTGGAGAAGGAGTTCTCCAATAGTACATGCGATGCCACTATTTATATGTGTCACATAGTTATCGAATTATTATGCAACCCTCAATGAACCAATGGTTGCAAATTCGATCGGGATATATGAGATGAAGGGACTGTACTGTACGTTAATCATAATCGACTGGCTCTTGTAGGCACTATCAGTGATACCTGGGGAATCATGGGACGATGCTACTAGACGCTCTTACCATGATTCGGTGGGTTTAATCAGAAATATTATTTCTGACATTCTCATGATCAATTGTTGATACATAGAATGAGGCAAATAAGGGTAAGCCCGAATAAAGGATTATGTCCTGAATCACAAGTAGTTGTGAACTCACGGCTAGTTGTATCCTTGAACCATTGAGGGTCACACAAGCACTGGATCATTTGTTCCCGTTGAGAAAAAATAAATTCAAGGAGTTAAATTTATATTATGATATAGTAAATTCATGGAGTTGAATTTATGATAATTAAATTTCGAGAAAATAAATTCAAAGAGTTGAATTTATGAGATAGTAAATTCAATAAGTTGAATTTATAAAATTTGGAGATAATAAATTCAAGGAGTTGAATTTATAAAATTTGAGAATTTAATTTATTAAACTCAAATGTTGAGTTTATTAAATATTAAATTTTGGAAGTAATAAATTCAAGGAATTGTATTTATAATTTAAATATTAAATTCAAATGTTGAATTTATAAGGGATTTAAGTTAAATGTAATGGGTATATGCATAATGTGCTTGTAGGAGTACAAGATCAACATACATATTATTAAGGTTCTTAATTGGACTTTAAAAGATTAATTAATTAATTAAACTAGTTGGACTAGAATAATTAATTGATTAAGCTCATTAAGTATTTAATTTTATTAATGGTCTATATATATGTGTATTATGCTTAAGGTTAAAAATAACTCATTCATAATTTTTTTGAAAAACACTATCCTCCACATGAAAGGATTTTTCGAAAATCCTCCTCTCTTTTTCTCTCATATTTTCGGCCACATCAAAGAGGTTTTTGATTTGAGCCACCTCTCGATTTTTAATCTTCAACGATAAATCATTCTATACTTTCTAGTGCAAGTTAGAAGAGGAACAAGTAATCCAGTCGTGGACCGGATTAGGAGATTGAAGAATGAAGAATTGAAGAATGTACGTGGGATTTACAAAAAGAGCTACGTTTGCTTATATCGACGTAGTTGGAGCCAAGTGAAAATTGTTCACCAAAGGTAAAAGTTTTAAACATTCTATGTATGTTTAATTTATAAAATCATACGAGTGCTCAAACAAATATATTTTGATTGTCAAAATAAAATAAAAATTTTAAACTTCCGCTGCGTTTTGGGCACGAGAAAACCGAGATCCAACACAATTATTATCTAAAACTATTTCAGAAATTTCTTTAGATTCAAATAATGTTTGTGATATTTGTCATCTGCAAAACAATCTCGTTTACCTTTTTCCGTTAGTAAAATTTCTAGTGTCAAATCTTTTGATTTAAAACATTGTGATATTTAGGGACCTCATAGAATTTAATCTTATCATGGAGCACGATATTTTTTGACAATTGTCGATGATTATTCTCGTTGTACTTGTGTTCATCTTATGCCTCACAAATCTGAAACCCAATCAATCATAAAGAATTTTTTTTCTTGGGTCAAAACACAACATAACAGCACAATTAAAACTTTAAGATCCAACAATGTTCAAGAGTTTCTTTCATTGCAAAGTTTCTTCAATGATAATGGCACTGATTATCATCGATTTTGCGCTTATACACCTCAACAAAATAGGGTAGTTGAACGAAAGCATCGTCACCTTTTACATGTAGCTCGTGCCATTCGTTTTCAAGCCAATCTTCCATTGAAATTTTGGAGGGAACACATCAAAACAGCATACTACCTTGTTAATTGTTTACCCACACCACTCTTGTCCAATACAACACCATGTGAACGATTACATGATAAGATCCCCTCTTATTCACACTTACGCGTCTATGGTTGTCTTTGTTTTGCCACAAACCTCCAACCCACTCACAAGTTTGACATCCGTGCACGATGTTGTGTTTTTCTTGGGTATCCATCGGGACGAAAAGGGTATCTTCTATATGATTTGACTGACAAAAACACTACAAAAAAAGGCAAAAGACAACGGTTAAATACCATTGTCGTAGCTCAAATAAAACCATTGTTAAAGGCCTTGTGGTTAAAGGGTGTGCTCAAAGACAACGGTGAAAAACCGCTATCGTAGACGTCTGAAGACGACGGTGAAAAACCGTTATCGTAGATCTGTAAAACCGTTGTTAAAGGTTTTGTGGTTAAAGAGTTCGCTCGAAGACAACGGTTTGAAGTGTTGTCGTAGCTACAATTCACAAACTAATTAGTGACGGTTTATGCAAAACCGTCGCTAAAATTAGCGAAGGTATTCATGCAAAACCGTCGCTAAAATTAGCGACGGTTTTTTATAAAGTTCGTCGCTAATTTTAATGACGGTTTGGAATGATTTTTGTCGCTAATTTTTTCAGTAAAATTAAAAAAATTTACTTTTAATAATTTAATAAATATAAAAAAAAAACTTACAATCTTACTATGCTAACAGTTTTCTGGTCTTAAAAATTTATCAAAAATTAAAGCGAACAAATTTACCTTAAATTGAAACTAAAATCGTGTAAGAGAAAAAAATTTTAAGTGTTATGAAATGGTGTGAAAGAAATAGACCGAAAACTCGGATATTTATAGACAGTTTGCGACGGTTTTTGATTTAACCGTCGCTATTAGCGACAGTAATTTCATAAACCATCGCTATTAATGACAGTTAAACAAACATCGTCGCTATGAGCGACGGTTATTTATAAAATCATCGCTAATTTAAAATTTGCAACGGTTTTACAAACCCGTCGCTAAATTTAGCGACGGTTGTTTACCAAACCGTCGCTAATTTAAAAATTGCGACGGTTAAAAACCGTCGTCGTATTCTTAAAAAAACGCTCATAGACAACGGTTTTTAAAAACCTTTTTAAAAACCGTTGTCGTAGAAAAAAAAACGCTCATAGACAACGATTTTAAAAAATCGTTGTCGTAGATATATCAAAGACAACGATTTTAAAGAAACTGTTGTCTATGAGCGGATTTTTTTAAGCTACGACAACGGTTTTTGTTAAAACCATTGATAAAAGTAAAAAGACAACGGTTTTAATAAAAACCATTGTCTTTGATGTGTTATTGAATGCGTATTTTCTTTTAGTGTTCCCTCTTGAAATATAAAATGTTGGATGTTCTTCTCGTTGCATTAAACTAAATGATCTGTTTAATTCTCTTCTTTGTCCGCCGTAGTTTATATTCTAGATGAATCACTCAAAACCAAGTCAGGTGTATCCTTTCTATATTTCACTTTGCAGTTTGCACCACTAGATTAAAATATCAACCTGCTTTCATCTGTATTCAGTTGAAAGAAATAGATATCTTGAAGCTATATATACACTGAAAAACAATCCATGAATTTAAACCTGAATAACTCATGTATTTTTTTCTTTTATTGCTAGCCACTTTAATTTTATATTAATTACTTATATAAATGTGGAATGAACTAATAATTTTTTTCTTAAACATAAGATGACTGAGGATTAGCAAGGAATTGGGCATGCGCTAGATCATCGGAGACAGTTCTATATGTCTTTTTGTAATGGTAGTGAGAGTTGTTTCGTATGCTAGGATACTTATGAAGATGGTGCAATGATTGAGTATCCAGGAACTTGTCCGGGACATTTTCTTCATTGGGATTGTCGTCGAAATTTATTAAAAGCGAATTTCGGGTGTCCGATATGTCGTAACCCTTACGATGCTACTCGTAGGAATGATGTTTTTGTTCGTCTGACTCTTCTCTTACGACTTGATAACACATCTACTATGATAGAGATTCCTCCGGGCATAAGAGTGGATGAGATTGGCAACCTTATAGGACGAAGGGTACCCTCGCTACAAAAAAAAAAAAGCAAAAGACAACGGTAAAAAATCGTTGTCGTAGGTAAAATGAAACCGTTGTTAAAGGACCTGTGGTTAAAGGGTGTGCTCAAAGACAACGGTGAAAAACCGTTGTCGTAGACGTCTAAAGACGACGGTGAAAAATAGTTGTCGTAGGTCTGTAAAACCGTTGTTAAAATCCCTGTAGTTAAAGAGTTCGCTCGAAGACAACGGTTTGGAGTGTTGTCGTAGCTACAATTTGCGACGGTTTATCAAAAACTGTCGCTAAAATTAGCGACGGTATTCATGCAAAACCGTCGAAAAAAATTACTTTTAATAATTTAATAAATTTAAAAAAACTTAAAATCTTACTATGCTAATAATATTCCTGGTCTTAAAAATTTACCAAAAATTAAAGCGAAAAAATTTACCCTAAATCGAAACTAAAATCGTGTAAGAGAGAAAAATTTTAAGTGGTGTGGAAGAAATAGAACGAAAACGCGGATATTTATAGACAGTTTGCGACGGTTTTTTGTTTAACCGTCGCTATTAGCGACAGTAATTTCATAAACCGTCGCTATTAGCGACAGTTAAACAAACACTGTCGCTTTTGTTTAAACTTTAAAACCGTCGTTAAATTTAGCGACGATTTTTGCCAAACCGTCGTTAATTTTAAAATTGCGCCGGTTTTGCTCAAAACCGTCGCAATTTTTAAATTAGCGATGGTTTGGGAAACAACCGTCGCTAAATTTAGAGACAGGTTTGCAAAACCGTCACAAAATTTAATATTAGCTTCAAATTTTATAAATAAAAAAAATTTCGAAGACAACGGTTAAAACCGATGTCTTCTGCCATATATAAACAATAAGAAAAGACAACGGTTTACAAAAACCGTTGTCATATAACTAAAAAAATCAGTTGAAAGACAACGGTTTAAACAAACCGTTGTCTTTGACCCTTTACAAAACACATATAGACAACGATTTTTAAAAATCATTGTCGTAGTCTTAAAAAAAACGCTCATCGACAACGGTTTATAAAAACTGTTGTCGTAGCCTAAAATAAAACGCTCATAGACAACGGTTTTAATAAAAATCGTTGTCTTTGATGTGTTGTTGAATGTGTATTTTCTTGTAATGTTCCCTCTTAAAATATAAACTGTTGGATGTTCTTCTCGTTGCATTAAACTAAAGGATCTGTTTAATTCTCTTCTTTGTCCGCCCTAGTTTATATTCTAGATGAATCACTCAAAACCAAGTCAGGTGTATCCTATCTATATTTTACTTTGTAGTTTGCACCACTAGATTAAAATATCAACCTGCTTTCATGTGTATTGAGTTGAAAGAAATAGATATCTTGAAGCTATATATACACTGAAAAACAATCCATGAATTTCAACCTGAATAACTTATGTATTTTTTTCTTTAATGGCTAGCCACTTTAATTTTATATTAATTACTTATATAAATCTGGAATGAGCTAATAATTTTTTTCTTAAACATAAGATGGCTGAGGATGAGCAAGGAATTGGGCATGCGCTAGATCATCGGAGACAGTTCTCTCTTTGTAATGGTAGTGAGAGTTGTTTCGTATGCTGGGATACTTATGAAGATGGTGCAATGATTGTGCATCCAGGAACTTGTCCGGGACATTTTCTTCATTNAAAAAGCAAAAGACAACGGTTAAAAATTGTTGTCGTAGGTCAAATAAAACAGTTGTTAAAGTACATGTGGTTAAAGGGTATGCTCAAAGACAACGGTGAAAAACCGTTGTCGTAGACGTTTAAAGACGACGGTGAAAAACCGTTGTTGTAGGTCTGTAAAACCGTTGTTAAAGTCCCTGTGGTTAAAGAGTTCGCTCGAAGACAACGGTTTGGAGTGTTGTTGTAGCTACAATTTGCTACGGTTTTGGAAACCGTCGCAAATTAATTAGCGACGGTTTTTCATTTTTGAAACCGTCGCAAATTAATTAGCGACGGTTTATAAAAAACTGTTGAGGATCGGATTGAGTTTAGAAGGGGGTTGAATAAACTCAACGGCGAACTTAATCGATTTTTCAGAATGATGTGCTAGAGTCCTGTTAGAGATACTAGCAGATTCTTGTTCAAGTTTAAAGACCAGCAGATCACAAGATAATGTGCGGAAACGATCTGTTGGTTAGTGAGTGAAAAATCGTGAAACAGAAAAGCAGTAGATGGCACAAGGTTTGTTTCTGGAAGTTCGAAGATGAATCTTCTACGTCTCCCCTTCTTTTGTTTCCAGAAGGTATCACTAAAAGACTTTGGTGAATACAGTACAACAATTGTACGCACGCACTTCAACAGGACTTACCCTTCGCCTACTGAAACTCTTAGTTTTACAACTCAACTACTTGAAAGATCTTAAGTTCTGGAAAGAACTCTTTTCCAGTTACAAATTCTTCTATTAATGAAGTGAATAGCTTAAGAAGAGATAAAGAAAATAGCTAGCACAAAATGATCTCAAATGATCAAGTGTATGCAATGAAGCGTGTGCTGCTTTTTCAGTGTTGAGCTTTTGAGATAACTGAGAGTTCTAGCGATGCTCGAATGATATTCTTTGATTGAGATTCGTTCACTACTTGTTTCTTGAAAATTGCTCCGTCTTCATATATAGGCTTAAACCAACGTTAAAATCTGAACGGCTCTTTTGACTTTTCAGTTATTCAGCTTTATTGCTGAAAATGGACCTTGCAGAATACATTAAACCAATCATTCTCAGTTCATACCAAAAATGGTAAGCCGTCTTAAATGTTCCCGTACAACATTTAATGGCATTAAATAAAGCAATAAATGCTAGTATCACGTTAATAGATTAACGGTAATATTTAAAGACTTGAGATACGCAACAATCTGCTAGTGTCTATTTCGGGTTTCTGATTTTAACTAAGAAGTCATTTGTTAATTAGATTAAGCAATACTTGATAAGTGCTGCTACTGGTTTTAGCGCGGTACAAGTGCTTCTGATTTTCTGCTTATTTACATCTACTGGTTTTGTACTAGCATCTCCAAAACAAAATTAAGTCTAATAATTTCTCCCTTTGTGGTGATGCCAAAACCTAGATGTCCCTTAGAACGTTAGTAGAATTGAGAAAATAGATTACGAAGCAATTAGTATCCAGAAAATCAAGACAAAACAATAAAATTAGTTTGTTCCAATATCTCTAAAAATAGCTTCATCTGGATTTTGATCCCTTCCAGAAGAATGAGGTCTGCTGCTACTCGCTCCAGTTCTATCTTCAGCAGTTCTATCTTCTTCCCCCTTTTTGGCATCATCTGCAATGACCCTGGCAATTAAGTCATCCATTCTCCCAGATAAGTTGTGGATGCCATAAAAATATTCCCCCTCAAT
Organism: Primulina huaijiensis; assembly: GCF_012295235.1. Classification (NCBI taxonomy): domain Eukaryota; kingdom Viridiplantae; phylum Streptophyta; class Magnoliopsida; order Lamiales; family Gesneriaceae; genus Primulina; species Primulina huaijiensis. The sequence goes on from NC_133322.1 coordinate 5,788,409, forward strand.
TAATGCAGTAATTAAACACCAAACGACTCTTGGCAAACTTTCAATCTGAACCATTGAAAATGAACAGTCGCAAGGATCTTTATCTCCTTTGAATACCACTATAAATACCTGCACAAGTTAAACAAGGTTAAGCGTACATAAGATCAAATGAAAACTAATGTGAATGAAGAAGCAGAATCTGATCCAGAAGTCGAAGCAAGAATGTTCAGAAGATAACTTGCTGCGTTTTCTAAGAAGACGTATGAAGATATCGTTCTTTATATAATGATTCTTGGATCAAACTCCTGGAGTTGTAATGTGAACAATCAAAGAGATTGTTTTCTCTTATTAGGATTGGGATGCAGCATCATTTCCTTCCATAAGCATTCTAATGCAATAAGAGAGTGTTGGTGGATCGATGATACTGAAAAGCTTAGTAGGATAATCTGTGTAATCATTCTGTTGATATCTTCAATTGTACCCCTGTAATGTAATGCATCTGATTATATGAATAAACGATTTTGTTTTTCCATACCTCTTGTGTTGTTCTCATTTCTGAATATTTCTACTGGATTAGAATAAAGAAACGGAAGACACGTGAAAACAGAAGATAATAAACAGTAGTTATGATAAATCAATTAATCCAAGAACATTACGAAAATACGCAAATTTATTCTCAGGAAGTGGTTTGGTAAAAATGTCTGCGGCTTGCTGATCAGTAGGAATGTATTCCAGACGAATATTCTTGTTTTGCACATGATCTCTAATGAAATGATGTCTGATATCAATGTGCTTCGTTCTGGAATGGAGTACTGGATTATGCGATATAGCAATTGCACTGGTATTGTCACAAAATATGGGTGATTCAGAAGCTTGAACTCCATAGTCTTTAAGTTGTTGTTGTATCCAAAGCATTTGAGAACAACAGCTTCCAGCAGCAAGATACTCTGCTTCTGCAGTAGACGTGGCTATGGAAGTCTGCTTTTTGCTAAACCAGGAGATCAACCTGTCACCAAGAAATTGACAAAAACCACTTTTGCTTTTCCTATCCAGTTTACATCCTGCATAATCAGCATCTGAGTATCCAATAATATTAAACAATGAGTCTTTGGGATACCAGAGGCCTACATTTTGAGTACCCTTCAAATATTTTAAAATTCTTTTACCAGCAATGAAATGTGATTGTTTAGAATTTGATTGAAATCTAGCACATATGCAAACAGCAAACATAATATCGGGTCTACTGGCAGTAAGATATAACAATGAGCCAATAAGACCACGATACTGAGTTACCTCTACTGGAGTTCCCCCTTCATCTTTATCAAGTTTGGTAGACGAGCTCATAGAAACTTTTTCAGTAGTTCCTTTGTATACTTAGCTTGATTGATGAAGATTCCAGTATCAAGTTGCTTAATTTGAAGTCCTAGGAAAAATGTTAATTCTCCCATCATGCTCATCTCGAACTGTTCCTGCATTAACTTGGCAAACTTTACACATAATTTGGGGTTAGTTGACCCAAATATAATATCATCAACATAAATTTGAACTAATAATATGTGCTTGTTTTTTACTAGGGTAAACAAAGTCTTATCCACGGTACCGACAGTGAAATCATGATCAATAAGAAATTGTGAATGTGTGTCGTACCAAGCCCTAGGTATTTGTTTCAGACCATACAATGCTTTATGTATTTAAAAACATGATGCGGTAATAGATGATCAGAAAAACCTGGAGGCTGTTCAACATAGACTTCCTCTTGTAGTAGACCATTGAGGAACGCACTTTTCACATTCATCTGATACACTTTGAAATTTCTAAAAGCAACAAAGGCTAAAAATATTCTGATAACTTCGAGCCTAGCTACTGGTGCAAAGGTTTCATCATAGTCTATTCCTTCTTCTTGTCTGAATCCTTGTGCAACCAGTCTTGCTTTGTTTCTGACAACTGTTCTTTCTTCATTTAGTTTGTTTCTAAATACCCACCGGGTTCCAATGACAGCTTGGTGAGATGGTCTAGGTACTAGAAACCAAACTTTATTCCTCTCAAATTGATTCAGCTCTTCTTGCATAGCTTCTATCCACTTGGGATCCAGAAGAGCTTCTTCAATCTTCTTTGGTTCATCTTGAGAAATAAAAGCAGCATGCATGTATTCATTCATCGTCTGCCTTCTGGTCCTTAGCGGAGCTGTTGGATTTCCAATCACCAAAGATGGAGGATGAGATTTTCTCCAAATAAAAGGATTTAGATTATCTTTATGTAAAGCAGTAGATTGTTCTGGAATATCAACTGCTGGTTCTGGAATGTCAGCTGCTGGTTCTGGAATGCCAGCTGCTGGTTCTGCCATATGAATGTCTGGTTCTGGATTTTGAATGTCCTTGACACTTGCTTCTGCATCATCTTCACTGTCTAGTTCCAGATGAACCCTGTCTAACCTGTTACTTATATTAGATATGTTAGTAATCTCGGGAGCACTGTTGTCTTCATCAAAGACAACATGAATAGATTCTTCAACATTGAGTGTTTTATTATTGAAAATTCTAAATGCCTTACTAACTGCTGAATATCCAAGAAATAATCTTGCGTCAGATTTTGAATCGAATGCAGCTAAATGATTTTTACCATTATTATGCACAAAGCATCTACAACCAAAAACATGAAAGTAAGATACATTCGGTTTACTCCCTTTCCAGATTTCGTAAGGAGTCTGATTATTCCTCTTGTTGATTATTGTTCTGTTTTGTGTGTAGCAAGCAGTATTAATAGCTTCTGCCCAGAAGCGCTGATAGATGTCTGCATCTGCTAGCATTGTTCTAGCAGCTTCTTTAAGTGTTCTGTTTCTCCTCTCAGCTACTCCATTTTGTTGAGGCGTCCTGGCAGCTGAATATTCATGATGAATGCCCTGTTCATCTAGATAAACCTCAAGAGTCTTGTTAGTAAATTCAGTACCTCGATCACTTCTGATTCTAATGACAGAAACTGATTTTTCATTTTGAATCTTTTTCAGAAGTTTGATCAGGAGGCTACTGGTTTGATCTTTTCCAGCAAGAAAGATTACCCAAGTAAATCTAGAAAAATCATCAACAACAACAAGGGTGTACCTCATTCCCCCTAAGCTCATGATAGGGATTGGACCAAATAAGTCCATATGCAATAATTCTAAACACCTTGAGGATGATTTGCTGCCTTTATTTTTGAAACTAGATCTTACTTGCTTACCAAGTTGACATGCAGAACATACATGATTCTTAACAAAATTTATGTCTGGCAATCCATCGACTAAGTTCTGCTTTTTGAGATTGTTGATAGACTTGAAATTCAGATGATTCAATCTCTTGTGCCACAGCCAGTGTTTATCACTTAGAGCTGCAACTAAACATGTAAGAGCAGTGATATGATCTATGTTCCATGAAATTTTGTAGGTGTTGCCTTTTCTAACTCCGGTTAAAACAGTAGAGTCACCAGCATTTTTAACTGTGCAAGTGTGCTTCTGGAATGCTACTGAAAATCCATTATCATATAATTGACTAATACTGATCAAGTTATAACAAAGATTTTCAACTAAGAGTACATCCTTAATAGTGATGTTACCATGGATAATCTTACCCTTACCCACGGTTTTATCTTTTGATTTGTCCCCAAAGGTTATCTCTGGTCCAGCACAACTCACTATTTCTGATAGTAGACTCTTCTGTCCAGTCATATGTCTGGAACATCCACTGTCCAAATACCATGTTGAGTTACTGATCTTGGTTTTCTTCACTTGTACCTCTCCGGATGTCGAGGTTGATTCCGTATTTGCCATCAGACATTTGATCTCATCTTCATCACTGTCACTTGAATGGCTTTCAGAACCAGAAGATTCAGAACTTGAGTCTGCCCATTTGGACTTACTTTCTTCTGTAATCATTGCCTTTCTGTCTCTTCTGGTCTTTTTATCATTGTTTTTGACACCCTTCTTCTTCTGGTCATCCTTCTTTGGTTTTGGACAATCAGCAATGAAGTGTCCAACTTTTCTGCAGTTAAAGCATGCCATATCACCAGAAGGTGATTCTTTTTTGAAATTGCGGTTGGGACTTTGAAGTGTTCTGTGATTCTTTCTCATGAATCTGGAAAACTTCTTAACAAATAATCACATTGTGTCATTGCTTATCTGTTCAGCGCTTCTCTCAGAAGTATTCTCTATAGCAGTAGCAGAAGATGAACTTGGGGCAACTGTAGCAGTAGAGTTAACAGTAGCTGCGAGAGCTTTGGTTGGTGGAATTGCTAAGGGCTCTTATAAACTTCGAACTTTAAGTTCAAACTAATATGACTTCAGATCTGAGAACAAGTCATGCAGTTCTAACTTGTTTAGATCCTTGGAAGCTCTCATTGACATCGTTTTGACGTCCCATTCTCTGGGTAGGGCTCTCATTACCTTTAATGCAACTTCTCTGTTGCCAAAATCTTTTCCAAGAGCTGAGAGTTCATTTACAATGCTGCTGAAGCGTTCATCAAACTCATTCATTGTTTCTCCAGCCTTCATCTTCATATTCTCAAACTTCTGCATGGCTACGGAAAGTTTGTTTTCCTTAGTTTTTTCGTTTCTTTCACAGATCTGAATCAATTTTTCCCAGATTTCCTTGGCAGTAGGACACATCTTGATTTTTCTGAAGGTATTTTTGTCGAGTGTCTTGTACAGAATGTCCTTTGCAACGTTGTCAAGATTGGCTTTCTTCTTGTCCTCACTTGTCCATTCCTATCTTAGTTTTTCCAGCATCTGAGGTGCGCCTTCAGTAATAGCAACAGCTGGATTTGGCTTTAAGATCTTTAATGGACCATCTGTGATGACATACCACATGTCATCATCTTGAGCTGCAAGATGGGCTTGCATTCTGATTTTCCAGTCGTCAAAGTCTTCTTTTGAGAACATTGAAATTTTGCTGAAGTGAGCCATGTCTGTTAAATATTTTTCAGAACAAGAATAACTAGCTCTGATACCACTTGTTGAGGATCGGATTGAGTTTAGAAAGGGGGGTTGAATAAACTCAACGGAAAACTTAATCGAATTTTCAGAATGATGTGCTAGAGTCCTGTTAGAGATACTAGCAGATTCTTGTTCAAGTTTAAAGACCAGCAGATCACAAGATAATGTGCGGAAACGATCTGTTGATAAGTGAGTGAAAAATAGTGAAACAGAAAAGCAGTAGATGGAACAAGGTTTGTTTCTGGAAGTTCGAAGATGAATCTTCTACGTCTCCCCTTCTTCTGTTTCCAGAAAGTATCACTAAAAGACTTTGGTGAATACAGTACAACAATTGTACACACCCACTTCAACAGGACTTACCCTTCGCCTACTGAAACTCTTAGTTTTACAACTCAACTACTTGAAAGATCTTAAGTTCTGGAAAGAACTCTTTTCCAGTTACAAATTCTTCTATTAATGAAGTGAATAGCTTAAGAAGAGATAAAGAAAATAGCTAGCACAAAATGATCTCAAATGATCAAGTGTATGCAATGAAGCGTGTGCTGCTTTTTCAGTGTTGAGCTTTTGAGATAACTGAGAGTTCTAGCGATGCTCGAATGATATTCTTTGATTGAGATTCGTTCACTACTTGTTTCTTGAAAAGTGCTCCGTCTTCATATATAGGCTTAAACCAACGTTAAAATCTGAACGGCTCTTTTGACTTTTCAGTGATTCAGCTTTATTGCTGAAAATGGACCCTGCAGAATACATTAAAGCAATGAGTCTCAGTTCATACCAAAAATGGTAAGCCGTCTTAAATGTTCCCGTACAACATTTAATGGCATTAAATGAAGCAATAAATGCTAGTATCACGTTAATAGATTAACGGTAATATTTAAAGACTTGAGATACGCAACAATCTGCTAGTGTCTATTTCGGGTTTCTGGTTTTAGCTAAGAAGTCATTTGTTAATTAGATTAAGCAGTACTTGATAAGTGCTGCTACTGGTTTTAGCGCGGTACAAGTGCTTCTGGTTTTCTGCTTATTTACATCTACTGGTTTTGTACTAGCATCTCCACAACAAAATTAAGTCTAACAAAAACAATCGCTAATTTATTCATGCAAAACCGTCACTAAAATTAGCGACGATTTTTTTATATAGTTCTAGCGACGGTTTGGCATGATTTTCGTCACTAATTTTTTCAGTAAAATAAAAAAAATTACTTTTAATAATTTAATAAATATAAAAAAAAAACTTACAATCTTATTATGCTAACAATATTTCTGGTCTTAAAAATTTACCAAAAATTAAAACGAAAAAATTTACCCTAAATCGAAACTAAAATCGTGTAAGAGAAAAAAATTTTAAGTGGTGTGGAAGCAATAGAACGAAAACGCGGATATTTATAGACAGTTTGCGACGGTTTTTTGTTTAACCGTCGCTATTAGCGACAGTAATTTCATAAACCGTCGCTATTAGCGACAGTTAAACAAACAATGTCGCTTTTGTTTAAAATTAGCGACGGTTTTAAGGAAAACCGTCGTAATTTTAAAATTAGCGGCGGTTATACAAAATCGTCGTAATTTTTAAATTAGCGACGGTTTGGTAAACAATTGTCGCTAAATTTAGAGAAGGGTTTGCAAAACCGTCGCAAAATTTAATATTAACTACAAATTTTATATTAACAAAAAATTTCGAAGACAACGGTTTAAAAAACTGTGTCTTTGACCCTTTACAAAACACATAAAAACCGTTGTTGTAGCCTTAAAAAAAACGCTCTACGACAACGGTTTTTAAAAACCGTTGTCGATAGATATATCAAAGACAACAGTTTTGAAGAGACTGTTGTCAATGAGCAGATTTTTTTAGGCTACGACAATGATTTTTGTTAAAACCGTTGTTAAAAGTAAAAACACAACGATTTTAATAAAAACCATTTTCTTTGATGTGTTGTTGAATGTGTATTTTCTTGTAGTGAAAGATGATCACTTCTCTAGACGTCATCTTTCATGAAAATATTTTCTCATACTCAATGATACCCCATGATGACCTAAGCAATATAACAGTATTACCAAGGCCATTTGATGGCAATGTAGGAACACCATCAATCATCTCATTCACACAAAACAACAACTCCCCTATGAATATTCCACCTCAAATCATACCTTTAGACATAGAGGAAGAACGTACCACATAATACATCAAGCGAAACTTTGTTGGAACCAGATCTTCGGATATCCACACGACCAAGTTAGTATTACCACTGACTCATCTCTTCTGGTTAAATCTCACACTAAACACCCAATATCAAGGTATGTGTCATATTATAATATTTATCCCTATCATCGTACATTCACCTATAATGTATCTGACTTGATCGAGCCAGAAACATATGAGCAGGCTTGTAAGGACCCGAAGTGGATTGCGACAATGGATGCTGAAATTAATGCATTAAAAGCAAATAAAACTTGGTCTTTCATTTTGTTTCCCATAGGACATCGTCCTATTGGATGCAAGTGGGTATACAAGACCAAGTACAACTCTGATGGTACTGTTGAAAGATACAAAGCTCGTTTGGCTGTAAAAGGGTACACCCAACGAGAAGGCATTGACTACAACGAAACATTCGTCGTCGTGAAACTTACTACTCTTCGATGCATTCTTGATGTTGCCTCTATTCGCAGTTGGGCTCTTCACCAAATGGATGTTCAGAATGCATTCTTACATGGTGATCTTACCGAAGAAGTTTATACGCAACCTCCCCTTGGTTTACGTCGATAGGGGGAGCCACTTTTATGTCTACTCCACAAATCTATATACGAGTTAAAACAAGCATCACGATCTTGGTTTCAAAAGTTCTTTTCTGCTATCATCAAGTTTGGTTTCCAACAGTCACGAGTTGATTACTCGCTCTTTTCACACAAGTGAGTGGAAGCTCTTTCACAGCCATTCTATTATATGTTGATGACATGATTATCACAGGGAATGATCAAAGAGCCATCGATAATGTGAAGACTCCTAGCAACTTGCTTCAAACTGAAGGATCTTGGTATATTAAAGTATTTTCTTGGAATTGAAGTGGCTCGGTCTAAAATGGACATCTCTATTAATCAACGCAAATACACACTTGATCTCCTTCAAGAATCAGGATTACTAGTTGCGAAGCAAGCTAAATTTCCCATGGAGCAATTACGAGATTTGGGCATTGATCATCAGCAACCAGTCACTTTACATAGTGACAATCAAGCAGCTATGCACATTGCTGCCAACCCAATTTTTCATGAAAGAATCAAACACATAGAAATAGATTGTCACATTATGCAGGAACGAATCAATAAAGGAGAAATTAAGACGGCTTATGTGTCAAGTGAAAATCAGTTTGCTGATATATTCACCAAGGCACTCTTTTTATCTTCATTTCATACATTTGTTGGCAAGTTGGGTGTTCTCGACATTCACGCTCCAACATGAGGGGGAGTGTTAAAAGGAAAAATTATATTTGATTGACACAATTGATTTGATTAGATGCGGTTTCCATATAGTATTTTGTATACTTGGACAAGATCAATTTTGAACTAGTTTCCTTTTATGGTGTAATCAATTGTAATAATCACAAGCATATTAGTTGTATATATTGCTTGTAAATGGTTATTGGTTAATACATACGGAAATTCTCAAACTTATCTCTTTTATATTAAAGATTTTTACACTAAATTTGATTAAAATATAGATCAACTCGTTGCTCCAAGTCCCGGATCAAAATTCCCTAGCTCATGGCAAATGAAATGAATAGTACTACGTACCCTTTAGTTCAAGAAAATTTATACATTGTTGATTTTCGAAATTCTAATAAAGTAGTTTTGTAATTTCAAATGTATCGTGTAATCGGTTTTTAAAATTCAAATGTAATGTATGATCTATTGTATAATCTATCGTGTAACCCTAATGGTACATAAAACATAACTTTTCATTCAAAATCCTAAAAGTCATAAACCAATAAAATATATCTGCACAAGATCAGATAATAAATATGGACGATGCCATTTTCTTTCTTTTTCACCCCATAAACGTAAAAAAAAAAAAAAACCATTACAAAAAGAAATATAAGTTACAAAGTACTAGCAAAACCCTTCAAAATATTGTTAGACCCAATATATAGAAGAAAAAAAAGGAGTACAAATATACAAAGGTGATCAATTTTTACAATTGATGACCACGTTGATGCCAATTTTAGTGGCCATAGAAGGCGACAATGATGTTCTAGGGCATTTCTTTGTTATGGTAGCCTTCGGACCAAATTTGTGGTGATTCAAATTCCCCCCATAGCTCTTGCACGACTTCATTCTTTCCATGTAAGAGCTCTCCTTCTTTGCAAGATCTTCTAGGTTCTTCACACTTGCTAATGACCCAAAAGTTTGTGATTTCCCATGATAGTATTTGGATAGACCCCTCCTACACAAATCAAGTTTCAGAATATATACTGTAAGCTTGGCTAAAAACAAATCATGGTAACTGATTTCCATTGTTTGATAAGTACATCTTTACTTAAGTCTTTAATACTACTTGTGTAAGCAGAAAATATAGCACAAAACGGAGCAGATGATAATCGGAGTTTAGTGTGAGTTTGCTTACTTGATAGGGAGTTGGGACATGAGCTCTGCCAACTCAAAAAGAGGTCCGAGTTGAGGGGAAGTAGAATCAGAGCTGGAAGATGGTGATGATGCATCATCTGCTAGCTCGGAGGATGAGGTAGAAGATGAATCGACCGAATCATTCATGGAAGAGAAGGATGACTCCATGGATCCACAATACTCATCTGCCTTCTTCGATCCCATTTCTTGGAAATTCTTCATTTCTTGTGCCATTGATTAAGAAAAAACCCAGAGAAGGCAAGATAGAAGAGAGATGGTTGTTTGTGAGGATAAGTCCCTTTAATGTCATATAAAATAATGTCATCATGTTTGTGGATTATTATATATGGAAATGGGATGCAAGTGGATGCATATGTGGCTAAAAATGAGTGGGTTTGATTAGATGTACACTTTTGTAATATCCATAAAAATGGGAGGCATTCTTGGTTTGAATCACACATTGTACAAAGGAAGAGGATAAGGTCTGTGTGTTTGAATCCATCCATATCCGAGTCACCGATGTGCCTTTGCCTTTGCACTTTGGGGAGACTAAGGTCACCATCTCCCGCAACTTTTGTCCCCACAAAGTTATGATACCAGGCACACTTTAGTGGTTTTGGTTTTGGTTTTGGTTTTGGTTTTGAAAATTCCACAGTTTAAAGATTATTATGCCAACGAGTCCTTCACTTTCTTGAATTTGAATTTCATTATATGATTTTTATATGAAAGGAATATTTTATCCTATTTAATCCATATTCTATCTAATTAGAAATTTTAGTATTTTGCATTTCTAGACGAATTAGAATTGATCAGATGATAAGATTTATTCCTAGATAATTTTATTCTTGGGATTTATCACACATAATTTAATTTAGGAACTTATCTCTAAAATATAACATCCTAGATTTGAATAGAGTTTTATTCCTACTAAACTCTTGTTTCTTTGTTTGTACAAAGTGGATATTTGTGAAAAGATATTTAGGGCAAAGATGGAGATATGTATAGATGGGAGATTGAGAGAAGAAAAGCGGACAAATTTTTGAGGATTGATACGCAGCTGCTGGAGGATTTTCTGAACACACAAGTTTGGTATTGCAGACTTTCGTGTGAAGTGTTTGAGTGATTGATTCACACTGATATCGTGATGTTGATTGGTGTTGACGATACTTGAAGAACAACAGTGACGCAGAGTGTTGATCGAATAGTGGTTTTCGTTTGGATTTAAGCAATACGTGTTTATCTTATGCATCTAGCTTTTAGTATTGGTTTATTTTGATGCATTTTAATTCATTGGAGGTCGAAAGAATTGGTTTTGTTATTCTCTCTAGTATTGTTTTGTGTAAACGATTTACATATTTGTCTAGTGAATTTTTGTCATGAGACGTTGCACAAATATTTGTACTTGTGCATAGTTTACGTATGTGTTACAAATTAATTCCCGCTGCATGTTGTGTGCTCGTGTTGACAACACCCGCTGCATGTTGTGTGCTCGTGTTGACAACACCATAGCACAACACTAACTTCTGATACACATAATATTTTAATTTTCTGTACGTTTATGGTCAACATTTTTGAACGCCATAACAATATTTTCAGTGTCACGCTAACTCTAAAGAAAGAGTGGGTCTCATGTGAGACTGTCTCACGGATCTTAATCTGTGAGACGGGTCAACCCTACCCATATTCACAATAAAAAGTAATACTCTTAGCATAAAAAGTAATACTTTTTCACGGAAGACCAAAATAAAATATCCGTCTCACAAATACGACCCGTGAGACCGTGTCACACAAGTTTTTGTCATAAAAAAATATGATCAAAAGACGATAAAAATATAAGTTAATGCACCAAAATCAAATTTAAATATTTAGTTGATGTCCAAATAAAAAATATTTTCCCTAAAAAACGACCAACATATATATATATATATAGAGTTTTGATATGCTGCATACCTACTGTGCATACTTATGTGAGCACCAATAAGGCGTCACTCATCTATTAGATGCGCAATTAAGTATGTAAGTATTTATCAATGTTATTTTCCCAAAAAAAAATAAAAATATATTATCATATAAGTTATCGGCTAAAATATTTGATATCTACTTGTCGACATTTTGTTAATATGTGTTTTTTTTCCCTTCATTAAATTTTAGGCGTGTTTGTTGTTTGTAGCTAAAGTTTCTACTAATTGATGGGTAAAAAAATTTAAAAAAAAATCTGATAATAATATCGTCATATGATGTACAATAAAATGATAAATATATTTTACGTGAAACGATTTTATATATAATCTTTAAAATATATCAACCTGATTTATATTTAAAATGAAAAGTAATATTTTTAATATAAAAAATAATATTTTTTTAATATAAAATCTTGTAAAATGAGTTTTATATAGAATGAGAATAAAAAAATATCTAGGGATTATTATATTTTATTTTGTTCTGCTTTAAAATTGAATGTCAAGGATATCATGATGGGCAATATATAATTAAAATAATTCTGTGGGATCAGACGACATGTAACGAATCATGAAGTCTGCTTTTGGATTAAATATAATTAGTTAGTGCAATTAATGTATAGTTTAATTATTAGATTTGGTTACGAGAGCACTAATCACATTAGAGTCAAAGGATAATTTTATTATAAATATATTTAAACTATCGATTAGTGTAATTTCGGCTATTAGCAGCATATAATATAATATAAAAATGGATTACCCGAATAAACCAATCCACATATTAGAGAATCGAGTTTTTTTTTTTTAATTAGTTGAGTGAAATTTGAGACAAAGGTGATTATATTATAAATATATTTAAAATAATGTCTCATTGTGTAAACAAAAAAAATATGCAAATAAATAATTACTTATTAATTTGATTAGAAGCTACTGATTTGTATATCTATTCTATCTATTTTATATTATATTAGTTGATAATGTTACAAAAACTGGTTGAAGAGGACACCAAAATTTCTTATTTTTTTACCCAAATCTTCAACACCAAAAAACTTTTCGTTTTTCTACCATAATATATTATATTTTTTTTATTAAAATTAAGTTCAATTGAAAAATAGATTTTTTTGTCATAGACAACAATGTATAAGAACACACTAACTATAATATTCACAAATGTCCAATATTCATNGTTGATTTTAAAATTAAGGGTTGATTAGAATTAGAATTAATATTGATTTAAAATTAAAAATTAAAATATATATAAAAATTGATTTAAAAAATAAAAAAAATAATATTATTTATTATATCGGTTTATTCGGTTAACCGATTTCAAAATTTTGAAAACCGTAACCGAACTGAATTAATCGATATAACCGAATGTTTTTAATTGAAAAACTGAATTTCTGAAATAACCGAACCGCATTTTCGAATTAGCTCGGTTCGATCAGTTAATTCGGTTTAACCGAAATCTTGCTGCGGGTACAAAAAAAAAAAAGTGTTAAAACAATTTAAAAATTATATTAATTTCCTATTTAAATCTATCTTGTAAATTAAGATATAAATAATGGTGGAGATTGAATTCCATTTCATTAAGCAACAATCTTTCTTCTGCTGCCAATTACAGATCGCTTAATTGGATTAATTGTTGTTTCAAATCTCCAGCTGATTTTCCAGATTCGCAATGTCTTCCCCGGCCGAGTAATTTATCAACTTTCTGCTTTATTGATGATTGTAGCAAAAAATAATAATTTATGACTGCGTTAGGCGTAAATGTTTGATTATGATTTTGCAATTGAATGTGTTCGAGGGCTGTTTGTTGTTGTTGTTTCATGACTCGTGATTGACTGCTCTTCTTGCTAGTTGATTCAAGTCTGTGTCTTCGGATGAGGCATTATTGTTTGTTGATATATATTTTAACGAATTTAGATGCTTTTTTTCCTTCCTTTTGCAAGTTTTGAGTGTTGCTTTGACTTTTGATTTAGTGCTTCGGGCATGGACCTAAATCCTGATATTTTGATACCCTATCCACCACGGAATTATAGTAAAGGCATCTGACTGTAGGCAAAACCTGAAGATTATAGCAAGTTTGTGTCATGACATGATGGTAACATACGTGGTTGTCTTGTAGGAGAAAATGCATCTTGTAGTTGTATCTATGTAAGCCAATTTTGAACATTTGAGACAAAGTGATGCATACATTCTATGATTCTAATGGTTATATGGCTGTAGGCAAAACCTGAAGCTTATAAGACCCCTAAGACCGCAATATCAAGTGGGAAATTTAGGACTCTTGAATGGGTCACGTGAAGAAGATTGTTTTAGTTAAAACTTAAACGTGGATGGAGAAAATGCAAAAACTCAACTTGGCATTTTTATATCCCTTACAATGATGGGATAAAAGAACTAATGGTTATGTGGTCTGTTTCTTGTTGTGATGTGAAACGTGATACTATTACCTTCTTTGATAAAAAAATGATAAATTAGTGGATTATGTTACCATTTTATTTCTCACAAGAGTTGCATGACATATGAAATATTATTTGTAAACTTTTTAGGAATAAAAAGTGTTGTGTGGACACATTCGTTGTTTTGGAAAAGGGATCAAAGATTCGGGGAAGGGTATTTTGGGGAAATTTATTGTTCACTTTGGGAAAAAATAATTATTTGATGGCCATTATTGTATTTTCCTGATGAGAGAATTCTATGGCAATTTGGGCATTTAAGAATGCAAGGGCCTAGAGCCTTGTGTGCATACAACAAAGTTGATGGGGCAGTTTTAAACGTTCATAGATGGATGTGCTACTTGGGCTAATGTGCCTTTTTCTGTGGCATCTTATATATTCGTTTTATATAGGTTGAGATGCATTTGCCCGTTTGATACATTTTTACACATTGAGTTTCATCATGTATGTTCTGATGTGGGTTTATTGCTGTTAGCTAAGTCTACACCTTGGTTGATGTCTGTGCAGTAAAGATTTTGTGAAATTTGATTGAACTCGAGGGAAATTTGTTATCTACTGTACTTTATGCAGATTCAATCGGAGGAAAGTCGGGATGCTAATAATGCAATACAGGACTATTCTCCAAACTAATAACGGAGTGCGGGAAAATATCATATTGTGGCGAGGGCTTCTCTTTTTTAGGCATATTTAGATGGAAGTTTAATATTTTTCTTCCAAATATTGGGTGTTTAAATGTGAAGCAAAGCCTTTTTATAATGTAATTCATTGTGAAGCTGCAGTAGGACTGAGTGAGACCTTAAAGAATCAAAAGTGAAAGCTGAAATTGCTGTAAATTTATTTAAACTGAAAATGCATGTTTTGTTTTGACAACTAAATTGTAACCTAATGCATGAGTTCATTATTGTAGTCACATCATAACTGGTTCATGGCTCATTGTCATTTGAGTGAATTTCTGAAACTACATTTTCCACTTGTGATGCTAGGAATGTCTTCTGAAATGATGTTTCTAGAGTTTTGGACCTTTTATAGCCTACTGAATGAGACATATATATATATATATGAGCAAGTTAACTATGAATTTGTTTTCCCCTCGTATCATGTTAGTTGATTTAATGGTTCCCTTGGAACTAGTGTCTACTTCGTTTCCAATTTCTACTCTTTCTTTCTTGCAAGTGCTATGGTTCTGGATCCTACACAAATGTATCTGATTATACCCTGGCATTAATTTTTAATCATTGATGTTCTTAATTTCAATTATTCATTTTTCTAATATATAGATACTACAAGTCTCTTCCGCCTATAACTAAAGCTTATGGAACCACATGCTTATTGGTGACTATTGCATGTCAAATTGGGATAATCAACGGAGGACAACTCGCAATGATTCCCTATCTGGTTTTCTTCCGTTTTGAGGTGAACTTTTTGCTTATTTAAGCTGCCCTCCTAATGCATGTGATATTAAATAAGTTTGTAGAATACATCTGTATTGATTATCAAATTACTACCTCCTTGCATTGTTTAAATAAATGGTTCGGTAAAGTCACCGTGAGTGTATGAGTGTGGATTATGAATCAGCTAATTTTATAAAATCCAGTCTATCTTTTTTCATTTTGCCTGTGCTCTAAATCATTTCGCATCATACAAAAAGGGTGCATGCGATACAAATGCAATTATTACTGCAGTATGACACAGTAAAACAACTATAAGATCTGTTTAATGGGTGGATCTCTTGCAAGTTTGGGATACACTTGAGTAAATGCAGTTTTATATTGGGAGGTTCCATCTTTCAAAATTTCATGTTTACTATCACCGATAAATTTTGTGTCATACTAATATCCCGCTCTCTTCTCTCTCACCCATGCACAAACATATCTTTCATAATAAAATGAAAATGGATCTAGTGATTGTGAACTTTGTGACGTAAACTGGTATTGCAATCGAGATTTATTTTGGACTCGTTATCTGGAAACCAATTTTTTTTCTGGAATCTCAATTTTATTGTCAGGTGTGGCGGCTGATAACCACATTCTTTTTTCTAGGCAAATTTTCAATCAATTTTGGGATTCGGCTCTTAATGATGTATGTTGCAATACAATTATAATAATTGTGTCATATTCGAAAATTTACCTTCTCCAATACTCTAGATCAAGATATTTGTTGAATAGTGCCTTCATAATTACTTTCTGATGCTGTAGAGCAAGATATGGAGTTCAATTGGAAAATGGACCTTTTCAAAGAAGAACAGCTGATTTCTTGTGGATGATGTTGTTTGGAGCTTTTTCTATATTGGTATATCAAGACTTTTCTCTATCCTCCCTGTCTTTATGTCTTCATCTTTTATGTACCCTTTCTGTCTTCATTGAGAAGTTGATCTTATGAAAAGAAGTTCTATTATAAATTCCTATTTTGTTCCCCCTTATTCTCGATTGACAGTTACTCTTACAGCATCATTCTTATCATTTTGAACGCCAGTTAGCTTTAAGAAGTAACATGGCTATTTCTTTGTTTTCTTCTTTCTGATTAATAATGTATGCACTTTCTTGCTTGTATAGGCTCTATCTGCCATACCCTTCTTCTCGTCCTTTTACTTAGGCATATCACTTGTATTCATGCTTCTGTATATCTGGAGTAGAGAATATCCAAATGCCAACATCAACCTTTATGGCCTTGTAACTCTTAAGGTACTTTACTTCTTAGTTTGGGTATCTCAACTACAAATATACTTGGTTTCTTCTTTCATTCTGGGCTCATAGTCACTTTCTTGTTTGGCTTAGGCATTTTACTTGCCCTGGGCAATGCTCTGTTTAGATGCCATCTTTGGTTCTCCAGTTGGACCAGATTTTTTGGGTATTATTGCTGGGCATCTTTATTACTTCCTAACTGTGCTTCATCCGCTTGCTGGTGGGACGAATATACTGAAGACGCCAATTTTGATGTATCTTTTTCTTGTTCTGTTCTAGAGCACACACAAACATGTACTTGTACCAGCTTGCTTCGCATTATCAGTTGCGCCAGGTTAAAAATAAATTTCCAGTGTCCCTAAAAAAAGATTCCAATGTGTTGTCTTTAGATGCTGTTAAACCATGAGCATCCCATTTTGGCTAACATGTTTTCTCGCTTAACCATGTTATCCCCAATATTCTGGTGTAGCCTTAGAATTAGTATAGGAAAAAAGATTAGGAGGGGTGGGACCGAAATGACACGAATAATACCCTCGTCCCATTGGAAATATGAAAACCTTTTGATTTTCTCCCTCGTTTCTTTAATTTGTTTTCAGACATAAAATAGTGGCAAGGTGGAGAATTGGTGCTCCAACAAACAGCGCACCTCAGCATGACAGAGCTACTGCTGGTGTATTTAGGGGAAGATCTCATCGCCTCGGCGGATGATACAACTGCTGCTCTTTACAATGGAAACGACATGACCTCTGTTGCACAAACTTCTGCTGACTAAGCACTAGCTTTTGAGGGAAAATCATTCATATTTAGATATGAGGCTGCTAACATATG
Source organism: Primulina huaijiensis (assembly GCF_012295235.1). Taxonomy (NCBI): domain Eukaryota; kingdom Viridiplantae; phylum Streptophyta; class Magnoliopsida; order Lamiales; family Gesneriaceae; genus Primulina; species Primulina huaijiensis. The sequence goes on from NC_133322.1 coordinate 5,805,888, forward strand.
CTGAAAAGCCAAGTTATTTTAAAAGATTGTGCAAATGTGGGCAGAGTCTGAAAACTTTCCTCTGGATAGAACTAAATTTTATGCTAGCGCATCTATTCACCTTTACTTATATAATTTCAATATTTTGATTGACTTTGTATGGCAATAGACTTGCTAGCGATATGGACGGTATATCACAAGCATTACGACAGCTCGATATTGCAATTGCTTGTCGCAAGGTAGAGCAAAAATTAGTACTATTGTTCACATGCAAAGGTTTTAATTTAATGGTTTTCCTGGGCTGATCTGCAAGCCTGCAACCCCAGCTTTGAAATTTTAAACTCATTTTACATTATTTTTTCTAATCTACCAAACAGATTGAACTCCAATATATGTTGAGAGCCATCTTGATTTAAATTGCTAGGAAAACTATAGATTATGCTGTACAATTTTGAATATCTGAATTTACATTATTTAAATTTAAATTTAATTTTCAAGGTAGGAATGGATATGAGAGAATAGAAGTTATGTTCGGTTGTGTGTATAGTATGATGGAGTGTTGGTTGGGTTTATAAAATAATGTGTATATTGAGTGATAAAGAGTATTGTTTTTAGGATTAAAAAAATAGGATTATTATTATTATTGTGGTTAACTTATTATTCTATCTTAGTATAAAATTTGACCACTTTGTCCATATTGAAAACAATAACCTTTTATTCTTGTTCACGTATAGTTTTTTTTTTTTTTTTATTGGTGTGTAGGGTATTGATAAAAATATATATAATAGTTACAATTTTTTAGAGATTGCGGAAAAAGTTAGATCAAATCAAATAATTATATATATTGGAGTTTGTTGAACGAGTTTTATAAAATAGATGAAAAGGGAAAATTTCCGTAACAAAAAAGTGTGTGTGTCACTCACTATACGTTGATAGACAGTGTGATTGACATGCTACGCATCAAATCAAATTGTCTATAGTTATAATTTTTAATAAAACAACAAATGTTCGATTTTATCATCAAAATCAGAGCCAAAGTCGTCACGTGGTGTGATGTTATGGATTGCAATGCATGTAAATAGGAGAGTATAACTAAGAGAGCAATCGTTACATGATATTTGAATGGCAAGATTTAAAATATTGAAATTATATATTTATAAACATCTTTTTCTATTATACGAAAGACCAATCGTTCTTATCTTCAAAACACAAAAATGGTTGGCCCCTATGTATGATGCTTAATTAATGAAAAATATTGAAATTATATTTTTATAAACATCTTTTTCTGCTATAAAAAAGACCAATCGTTCTTATCCTATAGATATAAAAATGTTTGGCCCTATGTGTGATGCTTTATTAATGAAAGTACCAACAAATTTTTAGCCATTTTCATTGAAGACAAGCCATCTCGCCCTAATTGTCGTGGTCCCTCGTCCTTTAATTTTTCAATCGAAGCACGTTGTTTTGCTTTTATAGAGAGGTCACTGTTTTTTGTGATGTTGCAAACCCTTTGGTAAAATTACTGCTTGTTTTGGACAAATTAGGACCACGATCCATAATTTTAACGTTGTTGGTGTAAGGGAAATGCTTCTAAAACACGAATCCATTATTTAACTTCAAAACCTTCGGTTTTAAGCATGTATCTTTTGGTTAGATAAATTACATCTATTTTTATTAAAAGTTATCATTGATGGAACGTGAATTTTGGAATGGAATTTTTTTCCAACCTTTGCAACTTATGATTCCCAGTGTATATTGTTTCGATATTTACAAAGTTTAAATTCCTAAAATATGGAATGATGTATCATCGAATAATTTCGTTTAACAAAAATTACGACCGATGATAATTATACCATACAACAACCAAATATCATGTTTTGATTATACTTTTGATATGAACAAATAATATTGTTCTTCGACATAATACGATAAAGTTTTGTGAATTTTGATATTAACTTTTATTGAAGTTATCATACAATCTTTTAACTCCACTTTGCAATAGTGTTTCGAATTTGGAAGAGTCATAGATTCAATTGAAAGTCATTTTAAAATAGAACATTGTTGTTAAAATGAAATGTGGCTTGACCATTTGTTGATGCTGAGATCGGTACTATCAAAATTAAAATGTTTGATGGCACCATTCACACCATACAGGAGGTACGACATGTGAAAGGACTGACGAAAAATCTTTTGTCCTTGGGGAAACTGGATGATATCGGATGCAAAACCCGTATCGAGAACGAGATCATGAAAATTGTGAAGGGTGCGCTTGTGATTATGAAGGTGGAAAAAGTTGCTGCAAATCTGTATGTACTTTTGGGAGAAACACGCAAAGAGACGGAACTAGCTGTTGCATCAAATGGTTCAGAAGAAGAATTAACAGTGTTATGGTATAGAAAGCTCGGACATATGTCAGAACGGGGGTTGAAATTCTCTCAGAACGGAAGCTGTTGTCGGGACTTACAAAAGTGTCACTACCCTTTTGTAAGCATTGTGTTACCAGTAAACAACACAGATTAAATTTTGGCACTTCTACTGCCAGGAGCAAAAGCATATTGAGTTGATTCATTCGGATGTTTGGCAAGCACCGATTGTATCCCTAGGAGGAGCGAGATACTTTGTCTCGTTCATTGATGATTTCTCTAGGAGATGTTGGGTGTATCCAATCAAGAAGAAATCAGATGTTTTCCAGATCTTCACAGATTTCAAAGCGCGGGGTTGAACTTGATTCTGAAAAGAAAATCAAGTGTTTGAAGACTGACAATGGAGGAGAATATACCAGTGACGAATTTGATGAATATTGTCAACATGAAGTAATCAAAAGACAGTTTACGACGCCTTACACACCTCAACAGAATGGAGTGGCGGAGCGGATGAACAGAACCTTGTTGGACAGAACAAGAGCTATGTTGAGGACTGCAGGTCTTAAAAAATCATTTTGGGCAGAAGTAGTCAAAACCGTTTGTTATATTATCAATCGTTCTCCTTCAGTGGCAATTGATCTGAAGACTCCGATGGAGATGTGGACTGAGAAGCCGACAGATTATTCTCTTTTTCATACATTTGGAAGTCCTATGTACGTTCTGTACAATGACCAAGAAAGATCGAAGTTGGATTCAAAATCCAGAAAATGTATCTTCTTGGGTTATGCTGATGGAGTAAAGGGTTTCGCTTGTGGGATCCTACTGTCCACAAGCTTGTCATCAGCAGGGATGTTATCTTCGAGGAAGATAAAGTAAAGGGAGATAAAGACACACTGAATTCAGAAACTACTGTATTTCAGGTGGAAAATAAGACGGACGAAGGTCAAGTTTCTTGTGAAGCAGTACCAGAGCATGAAGAACAAGAACATGTTAAGTCTGAAGTTTCCAATGTGAGGCAGTCAACTCGAAACAGAAGACCACCAGGTTGGCTTTCAGATTATGTCACTGAAAGCAATATTGCATGTTGTCTATTATCAGAGGATGGTGAGCCATCGAGTTTCCACGAGGCTACTCAATGCTCGGATGTATCCTTGTGGATGATAGCAATGCAGGAAGAATTGGAGGCATTAGACAAGAATAAAACTTGGGATCTTGTTACACTACCACGAGGAAGGAAAGCCATTGGAAACAAATGGGTCTATAAGATCAAGCATGATGACAATAACCAAGTGGAGCGGTATCGTGCTAGATTGGTGGTAAAAAGGTATGCTCATGATTCCTTTATCATGAGCTTTGGATACAACAGACTGAGTGCAGACCCTTGTACGTATTTCAAGAGGTCTGATGATGATTATATCATTTTGCTGTTGTATGTGGACGACATATTGGTAGCAGGTCCCAACAAAGATCAGGCCCAAGGATTGAAGGCACAGTTGGTTAGGGAATTTGATATGAAGGACTTGGGACCAGCAAACAAGATTCTAGGGATGCAAGTTCACCGAGACAGAAGTAACAGAAAGATTTGGCTTTCCCAGAAAAGTTATTTGAAGAAAATCTTGCAACGCTTCAACATGCAAGATATCAAGCCAATATCGATCCCTCTTCCTGTTAACTTCAAGTTATCCTCCGAAATGTGTACTAGCAGTGAAGCAGAGAGGATTTAGATGTCTCGAGTACCGTATGCATCAGCAGTGGGAAGTTTGATGTTCGCTATGATCTGTACAAGACCTGACATTGCTCAAGCGGTGAGAGCAGTTAGTCGGTATATGGCGAATCCTGGACGAGAGCATTGGAGCACTGTCAAGAGGATCCTTAGATACATTAAGGGTACCTCGAATGCTGCATTATGTTATGGAGGATCGGATTTTACACTCAGGGGCTATGTCGATTCAGATTATGCAAGTGATCGTGATAAGAGGAAATCTACTACTGGTTATGTGTTTACACTTGCGAGGGGAGCTGTAAGCTGGGTTTCAAAACTGCAGACAGTTGTGGCGTTATCTACAACGGAGGCAGAATACATGACAACTATTCAAGCTTGCCAGGAGGCAATATGGATTAAAAGGTTATTGGAAGAGATCGGGTACAAACAAGAGAAATCATCTTTGTTTTGTGACAGTCAGAGTGTCTTGCACATCGCAAGGAATCTAGCCTTTCATTCCAGGACGAAACACATTGGAGTACAATTTCACTTTGTGCGAGAAATAGTAGAGAAAGGAAGCGTGGATATGCAGAAGATCAATACAAAGGATAACATAGCTGATTTTCTGACCAAGTCAGTGAACACTGATAAGTTTGAGTGGTGTAGATCCTCAAGTGGCCTAAGCAGCTGGGAATGACAAGATTGAAAGAATTTGTGGAGATGTGTTTGATTATAATCAAATCTCTAAGTGGGAGAAATGTCAGCAAACAGGAAATGTATTTAATGCATTTCCTGTGATCATTTAAGTCAAGAAATGTTGGCTTCAAAATGGGTTGGCAAGGACAACGTGTTGAATAAGAATATTGGTTTTTAACGCGTATTAACACTGACAGAGGCTCTATAAATAGAGCTTCCCCTTTCATTTTGAAATCATCCCTTCTTCGAGTTTTCTCTCATCTAATAGCATTTGAGTCCTTAGTTCTATAATATTTGTGAGGTGTTTGTTCTCCTGTATTAAGAGAGTGTGTGTTCTCTTTGGAAACATGGTGAGTGAGTTGTACACCACAAAATATTATATTGGATATTCTTTTCATCTTGCCCGTGGTTTTTACCCTAATAATTTTTAGGATTTTTCCACGTAAATCTCGGTATCCAATTTATTCTTTATTTTCGTTTTTTATTATCGTAAATTACAGTAAATGGGACCAACATTTTTGAATTTGAATTTTTTTAATAACTCAACTAGAATTCAGACGATAAGCAACCTTGATGTGGCCGACGTTTACATGTCGGATTCCTGCGCTAGTTAAATTAACGGGAAATTGGCTTTCAGTCCCCAGCCGTCGATTTTTTTTGTATTCAGTCCCTGTGTACTTTTTTAGTACCACATTTCCACATGCAGTGTACCACATTTTGTATGACATAGTACCACAATTTTGTGGGTAGAGAGTGAACCCAAAGAAATATTTTGATTGGAGATTTTTAACCAACTTTCCCTTAAATTAAATGTAATAAATATCTACAAGAAAGTAGGATAATTTAAAATTAAATTAATTAATAAATTAAATTCCAGCTTGAAAATTAATTTATATATACATGCACATTGATGACATGATGACAACCAAAATCTAGCTGTTCGGACCTCAGGTGGGCCTCGTCCTATAATAATAATAATAATAAATAAATAAATAAATAATTAAAAAAAACTGTGTTTGAAAATAATTATATTTCACTTGACAGTTACACTTTTTCCTCTATTTAGTTAATTAAAATGTTCTATTAATAATTAAATTAAGGAAATATTCGTATCATTAAATAAATGGAAATAGTTGTTAAGTATTTAATAGAAATTAGGTGTCGATAAGTTAGAACAACACTTGTTGAGATGTGACTCATTTCTCTTCATTTTCCACTATAAATAGACCATTTGTGATGCATGTTATCACAAAAATATGTAAAATTAAGAAGAATTGTTGGAAAAATGAACAAAAATAAAGAGAAAATAGGAAAAAATATAAAACAATCTCCAAAAATCCTCAAATTTTTACACAACTACTCTTTCCTACTTAGAATCACGAAGAACAGTTTTTGAAAAATTCCAGACTCTTGTATTTCTGATAGCCATTTCTAGCACGGTTAATTCCTTGTTCTTGAACTATTTTCACTTCGGTTATAAAATATAAAATGTCCAACAAGTTTCCTAGTTTATATATATTGGCTGATCATCCCCAAAATCGTTGGAAATACTGTTTTTGACCATCCAAATTAAGCTTGAAAACCATTTTTGTTTTTCAAATTTTGATGTTAATCATTTCAAAATTTGAAATGTGTTTAACATAAAAGTTGTAGAAAACGACATGATACATCTTCTATAAAATTCGGACAGTTGTTCACGTGTCAACGAGTTTCATTGGATTTTCAATTTCTGACAACTTATGCAATATTTTTAGGCATCCTTGAAATTTTGGTGATTTTTGAACTTGTATTTTAATTAATATAAAATTTTAAAGCTTTATTCAAAACTATCTTGAACAAGTTTTGTGCAAAATGATTTTAAAGGTTCCAAGATCTATTATCGATCTCAACCATTGTAAAATTACTCAAATTATATTTATATGAAATTGTCTTGGCTTATGATTGAAATCGAGACGAAAGTAAGCTATCAAAGTGGAGATTTCTACCGATTTTTTTAATAATAAAGTTTTACATTTGACAAAAAAAATTAAAGCAAAGTTTCATATATTAAACTTTGCAATTGATATTAAAGTCATTGTTACATATTTGATAGTTGAAAATCAATAACTGAGCTAAAGAAAATTAAAAGATATTTAAAGTGCATGATATCGATGTATTATATATATTTTTCCCTAATACCTGATTTGTACAATCACTACAAATTATATATTTAGGTAAAACGATATCCATTATCCTATAAACTAATATAGATAAAATTCAATAATTCAGCCGCTTTTAAATAAATTAGCAATGACTTTCACCAATCACAATGGAAATTCAAAAAAAAAATTTATTATATATTATCATCATATATTATAATTTTCGATTGATCGATTCTAAATATATTAAAATGCAAGGACAAATTTTATCATTTGACACGTGCTATACTTAATCATGAATGTTATCATAATGTAATTTGCAAAGTATCATCCACTTTATATATACATATTATATCCACTTCCCATTTTTTTAATTATCATTTCCGCTATAGTATAATTCACTAGATCAATATGTACAACAAACTTGTAGAAAACGTTTCGAAGAATGGAAAAAATTACAATTTTGGTTTTATATATTTTTCGATTTTAATTGTTTATATTGATAAATTTTAGTTTTACGTTCTCCATCTTTATTTTTTTTTACTTTACAATTTTATTTTTTTCATCAATACAACGTTGTGATGCATAATGCTAGTATCACATCAGTAATCGTGATTATATATAATGCTTGTGGAGTAATATGAGCATGTGGTACTAAATAGAGAATAATATTTTTAAAAGAACTGAAAATCATATCATAAAATTTAATTTTTGTTGGAAATCTGTACTGATTAAAATTTTCAGACACAATTAATGAAAGAAATTTATTTAAGATCCAATTCGATTTGGCAAAAACTTGTGTGAGACGGTCTTACGGGTCGTATTTGTAAGACGGATCTTTTATTTGAGTCATCCATAAATATAGGTAGGTTTAACCTCTAACAGATTAAGATTAGAGCTATGTTCGATTTTAATTGACGATAAATAGACATTTAATGAATTATATCGTGGCGAGAAATTAGGGGAGTCTTCCCCACCCGAAAAAGAGAAAGGAAATACAGTTTGCAGACAAAAACAAGAAACAGCTCACAGAGCTCATTACACACACTTTCCCTCCTAGAATTTTCCGAAAACTCGCTCTTCCTTAACTTCTCCTCCCTCTTCCCTTCCCTTCTTCGTATTTTCCCTCGAATTCAACAACAAAAAGAAATGGATCCATGCCCGTTTGTCCGTTTGATCGTAGAATCTCTAGCTCTTAATCTCCCTTCAGCCACCAGGCCCGCCGGCTCGGAGGTTCACCCTTCGGCCACTCCATGCTACGCCAAGCTAAAAATCAAGAACTTCCCTTCGCAGACAGCCCTACTCCCGCTCTGCGGCGGCGCCGGGCACGCTTCTGCCAATGCGACCGAATTAATCTTAACCTCTTCCGTCGGCTTCCACCTCGACACCGACGCGCTACGCCGCTTCTCATGCAAAACCGTTTACATCAAAATCTCTGTCTTCACCGGGCGAATGAGGCGCACCTGCGGGGTCTCCAGTGGGAAGCTGCTAGGGTCCGTTAAGGTGTGTGTGAACCTTGGCTCTGCGGAGACGAGGACTTGTATTTATCAGAATGGGTGGATGAAGATCGGTGGCGGCGGCGGAGGGGATCCGGTGGCGAGGTTGCATGTGATTGTCCGGTCTGAACCGGATCCTCGTTTCGTGTTCCAGTTCGGGGGTGAGCCGGAGTGCAGCCCGGTGGTTTTTCAGATCCAGGGAAATATAAGGCAGCCGGTTTTCAGCTGCAAGTTCAGCGCCGACCGGAATAACAGGTCACGGTGAGTCATGCAAATCCTGCGCATTTTTAGCTAGCTGTGTGTATCATGCAGTAACGTGGGCCAGGTGCTGACGGAGTTAGATTTGTTTGGTGCATTGCGTTGGACCCGCCATGCAACCCTTTCTCTATCATTCTTCCCTGGAATTTGCTGGTTCTGATTGGATTATATAATATAACTAAATATTTTAGTTTCATATTTTTCATCATCTTTCATTTTAGTCTATCGTTTTCGGGAAAATTACAAATTTCGTTCGATAAATTGCATAAATTCGTTTTTATCCTCGTTAAAGTTTGGTTTGGTCTTTGATTTCGACTTTCAGTAATTTTTCGCCTAAATGTTGAAGTACTCGACATGGATGGTGTGGTCGTTTTAGCGAGGAAGATGGTCCTTTGCTTTATGTAGTTGTGATATCAACCACCATGGATTCTCTTTGCATGTGCAAAGATTTGTTTTCTTTCAGTTCAACCACTTAAAAACACAGTTTCCTTCCTCAATGCCAGGTCCCTTCCTTCTGATTTCAACATGAACAACAGAGGATGGATGAGAACGTTTTCGGGGGACCGCGACAAGCAGGGGCGGGAACGAAAAGGATGGATGATAATCATCTACGATTTATCCGGCTCGGCTGTTGCAGCAGCCTCTATGATCACTCCATTCGTTCCGTCGTCCCCTGGCTCTGATCGTGTTTCTCGTTCTAATCCCGGTGCTTGGCTCATCCTCCGACCGGAAGGAGTCTCGGTTAGCAGCTGGAAGCCATGGGGTCGTCTTGAGGCATGGCGCGAGAGAGGGCCGGTAGATGGTTTGGGTTATAAATTCCAGCTCGCAAGCGACAATGGCTTAACTAGTGCAGTCCCTATCGCCCAAGGTACTGGTTTGATCAAATTTGATCGGCTTAAGACCGCCCCTCCATGTACATTTTTCATGATCATTTCATCTTGAACCTAAAATATTTGTCAATGATAACTTTGTATATGAACTTAGGAACATCAAATGCTTAAATAAATTCTTTAAATCTTGATACGTTTACTGATTTCAACTTAAACTTATTTCCAACAGGTACTATGTGTGTGAAAAATGGTGGCGAATTTTGCATAGATAACACGAGAAAAGAATCAGGATTGAGATTCTTGTTGCCAACGCGAGGATTCGTGATGGGGTCAAATGTGGAAGGCGAGGGAAAATGCAGTAAACCAATGGTTCAAGTCGGCGTGCAGCATGTTACTTGTATGGCCGATGCCGCCTTGTTTGTGGCTCTTGCAGCTGCCATAGACCTTAGCATGGATGCTTGTCGGCTCTTTTCATGTAAACTGCGGAAAGAGTTTAGTCTCGAGGAACACGAGCCACTTTCTTGAACCTCGCTTGCAATGGGTGAAATCTGCAGTGAAAGCCATTGAGTACTTATGGAGAGAACTCTTGGTTTGAGCTTGGAAGATATAATGTTCAAGTTAATCTTCCCCCCTTGATTTTATTGAGAGAATTCTTCGTTTATCTTCAATCTTGTAGATAAGAGTGTGACCACATTTTGTGCCTTAACTTCTATAATTCTTTTTGTGAGATTGGAAAACTTTAACCTATAAGATTTTTATATTTCTTCATTAAATTTGAAGTGATTTTCTATTGAGCTGATGTATCACAGGATGACATTGTAAAAATATTAATATTTTCAGATATTATTTATTCATTCGATTGTATGTAATTAATGTGTTTATTCTCTACAGTATCGTTGACGGGATAAACCACATCGGATAAGTTATGTGATCAAACTCAAACTGAGAAAGTAGATGTATGAATGATTCAATTTTAGCTTGGTACCTTAAAGGTGTGTTTAGTACAAGTGACGGGATAAATAAATGATTGATTATGTTATAAATAAATATATTATTAATCAAACATTATGTGATATTATTAAGACTGTTTGGTTCNAATATCTTTATATTTTTTAAAGTTTAAATCAAATTAAATAATAATGATATATATTAAATATCATGATCAACATATAACGTACAACATTCTAAAATAAATTTTTATTCAATAAATAACTTAACACTCTAAGAAATAAGAGGAGAAAAAATGTAATTTATTGAGTTTTGATAATGTATCCCACTTGATTTGTTAGATTAATAATCAAATAGTTATCCACAAAATTAGATCTTAAACATGGTCAAAATGATTATTAAAACATCTTAAAATTTTAACCAAACATTAGATAAGTGTTTGATTATTAATCTATCCTTGTTTAATCCACTCAACCAAACACATACTAAATGTTTTGTTTTGTTGACAATTTTAGTTTTTTTACATATGGCTGAAATAATGCAGACATAGTGTTGATGTATCTAGTGTCACGTAAATACTCTTATGAAAAAATGACTAAAATTACAAAACAAGACTAAATAAATCAAATATAAATATATAATATGATTTTCTTCAAAAAGTTTGTAAAAGATCATAATTAATTCAAAATGTCATACATTAATTATATCCTTCAAATGTATCTTCATAACTTTGTAAAAGTTCATAAGGTCTGATCAAATTCTAAATGGATTGAACTTAGTGGGAAACTGTTGCTACAAATTATGTGATTATACAGATAGTGAATTTATTATTCTAAACATAATTAGAGGATAATTACTTGTAGAGCATTTATATAAGTCAATCTCGAGAATTTAATAATTTTGAAGCTTGAAGCGAGATTATTACGAACTTAAACTTGAAAAAAAAAGTTTTCAATTTTTACTATAATTTTAATTCGAACAATAAAACCATAAATTTAAGACTAAATGAATAAATTTTAAGTTCTAAANGTCGATTAATAAAATTATTGAAGTATACAAATTTCCTATTTTATTTTTATTTAATTAATTCAAAAATATTATACGTTTGTGATGAAAATAGTATTTCTTTATTATTATTATTAATCGCAATTTAGTCATCTTTTACCTGAATAGTGGGAACGAGAGAATTTCTTGGGTTGCAGACATGGCGTTGATTCAATTTAGCGTCATCTCACTTCTCATAATTATGCTCCTCATTTCGCTTTCTTCATCCAATCCATCGGCCATCCAAACCACGCCGGATAATCCGATCCTCTTGCCAACCGACAGGGTATCCGGTGGATGGAGAGGCGTCGACTTATACTGCGAGAGCTGGAGGTTTACGGTGGAGACTAATGACGCCGGGAGCTGGACCCGAATTCCTGAAAAATGTGTGGATTTTGTTGAAAGCTACATTACTGGTGATTGGTACAGGATGGAGTCGGAGGCTGTCGCGGACGATGCGGCGGCGTATGCCAAATCGGTGAAAATTTCAGGAAATGGAAAGGTTGCTTGGATTTTCGATATTGACGAGACCTTACTCTCCAATGTTCCGTACTATGAGGTTCATGGATTCGGGTGAGTTTAATTCATTAATTTCGTGCTGACTTTATGAGATGGCCTATTGATTAACACTAGCATTATCAAATCTTTGGTACTACCTAGGTGCTGAAAAGGGAAAATCTAATGTTCACTTACAATTTTTCATTCGAAAATCCATCGAATCGGTCCAAACTTTGGATTAAATTCATGAGTGGTGGTATAACAAGTTCAATCGATCGAACTTTGAGGATTTGAATTGGTTCTGTAAATCTGGATTGTGTTCTTCATAATGAAGCTTGTTCTATTTTTTTCAGCACCCACACTTATTAACTGTTATATATATAGATATAGATGCACGCAAAACTATATGTTAGAAATGTAGCAGTTAGAATCTAGCGATCATATATTTTATGCATATTTCTTCCAGTTGGCTCTGCCAATAGTTATAATATTTGTCTAGATAGACTCTATTACTGCGAGCAGGTATGCTGAAATGCATCAATTCTGTTATCTGTTTTTATGCTGCATTAAGCTGTAGAACCTCTTCATTATCGTCAAAACAAATATATTATCATTCCAGTAATGTAATACCTCGTGTTTTTATGCTTGCATAAGAGGGAACCTATGAACAATAGAACTCAATTATGTGGTGCTGTTAGCTTTCTCGAAACATTGAGATAGATGAACTAAGATGACCAAGTTCATTCAATGTTTTTTCTTAACTGTATACGGGTATCCTGCAAGTTTCACGGATGTATCCTCAATTGGATTGCTCAAACCCTTAGTAGATCCCTTGTTGTTGAGGATTCATTAGGTTGCCTCAGATACTTGTTTTCCGACTTTCTTTATCAATGAGCCTTCTAATGTTCGAATATAGTTGAAATATTGGAAAAAAAAACTCACTAAGCAAGTACGCTTTCTTTTGTAGAGTTAAATTCAACATATTATCACACGACACCTCCTTTATTGATGTAGTTTTACACAAATATATTTCTTAGTAGCACTAAATGATTGACTTATTATATCATTATTATTGGATGACGCCAGAGCCATACCTGTGTTGAATGGGGTCTGAAACGAAATTTGAAAAACGGGCCCTCTTGATGCTGTAATAAATATAAAATTCAATTTTCAAATAACAAATATGCTAATAAATACATAAATATAACAAAACCAATATATTACATCAATAAAAACTCAACAAATATTTAAAATAACTATATAAATACTACTCGTATAGCTGTTGGAATATTTATCAAATCTGTGTAATCCAATTGTCCGACCATTTCTTTCTCAATTGACAACATATTTAACTCATTTAGTCTTTCTTGTGACATTATTGATCGAAGATAATTCTTGATTAACTTCAACTTCGAGAAGCTTCTTTCTGCCGATACAACTGTTACTGATATGGTTAACAAAATCTTATAAGCAATATAAGTATTTGGAAATAAACCATGCAGTTTCGTCAAACACAACATCATATCAATTGCTCTTTTTTCATTTGTTATATAACATCTCATGACCATCAACTCCGAACACAACTCATCACCATTAATGTCTGAATGTTCATATAGTACCAAGGTCTCAGCATCACTCTTTGTTCTAGAATCTTCATATTGAGAGTCATCTTCTAAGTTTTCGTTCGATTCACCCAAATTGACTTCCTCAATGCCATATAAATCACCCAAATTGAATTCTTCAGTTGATTCATTCAAATTTCCAGCCTCAGTCACTTCTTCATATTCATTGTGATTTTTTTGTTCTTCAATCAACAAATTATTATCTAATTCTTCTCTTTCTGCTGTGCTAGTTCTACTAAAAAATTTATTAATATCTCCAGCTTGATTTTGAATTAATGGCATTTCCCTTCGTTTCATTTTTCTTTTTTGAGCTCCAGACCGATATTTAGGAGGCATTTTAAATTTCCTTGTGTTGTATTTACAAGTGATTAAAAATGAATAATTATCAAAATTTTCAATCAACAACAAATTAAATTATGTATTAAATTTTTTTAAAAACCTTAAACAAAATCAATCATTCTCAATTAACATATAAAATCAAAACAAACAGTATCGCATTGAATAAAAAATTATAGTTTTGTAATTTGCATAAATTAAAAACAAGTATTTTCAAATCACCGATCACTTGCAAGTTTTAATTTCTAAAATAATATAAATCAAATTAACAAGCGTCTAACCAAAATATTCCTACACTTTTAGTCTCTATAATTGTAGAAACTACAAAATCAAAGAATTCCTTGAGTCGAAATAACAAACTACAAAATCAAAGGACAAAAAAATCCAAAAAATAACGAATTTCATCTTTCAACGGTCCACACATTCAAACTCTATTCACAATTTATTTTATTTCCTTAGACTATCCACTGATTAATTACATAAGTCACACATAAAATTTATATAAAACTCATAATTCAGTTATAACTAATTAAAGAATTGAAATCATGCGATGTGTGCTTTAGTTATATATTTAATTAACATGATCTCTAAGAACATTACAATGACCATATCACAAGTAAATTTTATTTTCATTGATGATCCTTTGGTAGATTAATCTACAAATATAAATATGTGTATTTATAAAGAAGATTTGAAATGGAAATAAAGCATAATTCATGAAAAAAATTACTTACCTTCAGGTTTAAGAGTAGTAGGGAATCATAAACTTTATTTGTTGAATGAGGACAAGAATTAGAGTTGAAATTTGCAGTGAGTTAGAAAACAAATAAAATATACCATATATATATATATATATATATATATATATTTATATATATAAATTTGGGCCTCTTATTGGGCCGGGCCCTGAGGCAACCGCTGCTTGGTTGGCCTCATAAGAGGTACGGCTATGGATGACGCCTTACATTTTTGCCACTGAGTGATCTTTAGATGGAGTGCTTTATTTTTCTTCGTGCTTGTGAAGTCAAGCTCTTTAGTCTTTACCAAAGCAACTTCGGAACTTTTTCATGAATCTTCTTTTAATTACTGCCATTTTCTTACCATGGCATGGGCATTGTTTGAGAATAAATTGTGCTGTCGCATTGAACTTTTTTCATAATACTGATGCTTGTCAAGCCTTGAGGGTGTAGTTTGGGTTGCTGTATGGATTTGGTCCTACCAATTTTTATTGGTGCATCATAAAAGGGCCTGTTTTCTGAAACCTATACTTGAATGTCAAATAGCACTTGCATTCTTGAAAACAACAAATCAAGTTCAGTTTTTAGCTGCAATATCAACTCAATACTTCTTTGGCTCTAGATGATGGGTCCTCTAGATGATGGGTATATTCATCGCTGAGAGTCGAACCTCGCAAGAATTATGTAGATATTGGAGAGTAACATTGTTCATGCTGCCGACAACTGAAATACGATGAGTGGGCTATGACATGGTTCCAAAAAATTTGAGTTACTATTGTTAAAAGCTATTGTTGGTGTAAATTGTCAGTTCCTAATGGTGGATGATAAAAGTCATCGTCTTGTTGACTAATTGGAAAATACAAGGCCATAGCTTGGCTTTTATGATTGCAATCTAATGAATCATAGCATCATATGATCTTATAATCCTAAAATTGAAAAACGATGAGGAATCATGAATTGGGTTTTAGATTTCACGGCATAAAGCAACACACTGCTATTTAGGAAAAATAAGTTGGTGTTTTATCGGTTCAATACTATAAAGTGGATGAGCTAAACTGGAGAATCGAAAAGGGTAAAGTAATTACATAAAAAAATTGCAGTTCAACAAGATCTGCATCACAGATAAGCGTCATGGATAAAACAAAAGAGACGACGGTAAAATTACGATGTTAAACACGTGTATAGAAACTTTTGGAACAATTGATGTGAGGGTCCAGCCGAAGGTTCATATCATAAACCTTATTGAATATCACTCATATCAAATGATCATGCATTCAACAGTTGATGCTTTCTTTACTCGGGAATGATTTCTGTGTTAGTTATGTTGAGACTAGCAATTCTAATCTACACAGTTTCTTCTCCCATTATCTATTAGAACATATAGGAGATGTATGAAATGAACAATTGTCTTCAACTTGCTTCTATATGGTAAAATCTGTTTATTTTCTTTTCTGGTTATAGAGCTGAGATCTTTGATGAACTTTCTTTTAATCTCTGGGTGGATTTGGCTGAGGCTCCCGCTTTACCAGCAAGTTTGAGATTGTACAAAGAGCTTGAGCAGCTTGGGTTTACAATAATTTTACTGACTGGTCGGGATGAATCTCAAAGGAATGCTACTGAAAGTAATCTACTGTATTCTGGATATAGCAACTGGGAAAGACTTATACTGAGGTAAGAATATTAGGATCAATGATTTTACAACGTCTGAGCTTCAAACACGAGCTTGAACATGTCATTTTTTCAGTAGTCGATTATGATTTTATTGTTGCCTTTTTGCTTCATAGAATCTTGGTAGTTTAACAACAAATTTAGTGACACGAGTTGCTAATGACTGGTATTTTAGACAAAATGATGATCAAGGTAAGCCCGCGACCATCTACAAATCTGAGAGAAGGAAGGCATTACAAGATGAAGGTTACATAATTCATGGAAATTCGGGAGATCAATGGAGTGACTTAACTGGATTTTCGGTGGCCAAACGTTCATTCAAACTACCTAATCCACTTTATTTTATTTCCTAGTTTCCTTGAAAAAGTGTTGATTTCACTGCATATATAGCTATTTGTTGCTTGATTCTGCTACCGACCTGGCATTACTGCTTCTCCAAGTATTTCCACCATCATTTGGTGAAATTAGGCCTCAACATCTATGTACTTGATCTTGAAATCGGAGTATTGCAATGGAAGTGTTTGCAGATTTTAAATTTTAACATTACCTGTGCTAAGGTGAGACCATGTTTTGGCTTTCTATTTCTGGTGTTATTGATTAGTCTATGACAATGTTCAGGGGACATGTTTAATATGAAGCCATCCCATAAAAAAACTATCAAGTAAAGAAAGGAAGAATGAAATGTCGCATTATTTAATATGAAAACATCCCGAGATCATGTCCTGATTCTTCCATCAATCTATCAAACTGTTCACTCGACATCGACGAAGAAATTACAATTAACATTCCCTTAGGCTTTAGATGAGTTTAAGCTCTCCAGTAGTTTGTAGTCGTGCCGAATCGGAATGTAACATTGCTCATTTCGCGAGGAGCTCACAACGATTCATTCTGGAGGGTTTTTAGTTAATCTAATTGATATTGGTCCGATGGTAACCTCTTTCTAGATCATCGTTGCCTCTGTATCGNATGCTATAATTTATTTTGTTTTTCGTAAAAAATATTTTGGTTTGTTGACACATGCAATTTATCTGCAAGACACGGTGCCTGAAAGTCAAATGCTGTTGGGGGGAGGGGTGGTGTGTGTTTTTTTTTAAGAATGTCAAATGTTGTTTCACGGGGAAGTTGGTGAAAAATCCCCAACCAAAACATTTATTTGGGTTCACTCCCTACCCACAAAATTGTGGTACTATGTCATACAAATTGTGGTACACTTCATGTGGAAATGTGGTACACTTCATGTGAAAATGTGGTACTAAAAAAGTACCCAGGGACTGAACACAAAAAAAAACGGCGGCCGGGGAGTTAAGTCCAATTTCCCGTTGTTTCACATTCATTTATTGGAATTTGGCAGGAGTTATGAAAAATATGTATTTAAATTTGATATTATAAATCATACAATTTTTTCCCGAAAATATCCTTCTCCGTAATCATCCTTATTATTTTTTTATAATAAATAAAATAATATGAAATGAAAACTGAAACATAATATTTAATAGAAAAAAAATTTCCCACATAATTAAATTTTTACACATTTATTATACTTAAATTTACACTTTATGCATGGACAAACAAATTTCTACTTTATATTAAAATTTAATATATATGTATACATTGATCATACACTAAGATGTACTGTTAACTAAAAACCAAGCAACCACATTTGTTTTCAAAATAAACGAATCCATTCGATCTTTCTCTTACCATTCTAACGTTTCCTTCAACATTTCTATATCGATTATCGAATTCCGTCCTATGTAGTTTGGATAAACCAAAATTCTTGGATTCTGATATATATTAACGTGCGCACTCTTAATAAAATACAAGAGATACACATTATCTATAGATTACGAGATTATCGAACCAAGATTAGCCCATGGCGATACCACAACCCTTTTCCTTGGGGCACACAATGTCTTCATCCCTTTTGCCATTCTACCATTTTTTTTCCAGTGATGGGACTCCTTCAGGCCAATGTGTTGCTCTTTTGCAAGGACCCTCCAACTTTACAGCAATATCCAGACAATGTATTTTTAATATCTCTTAATATTTTTCCCAAAAATACTCCATTTATTATATGATATTATATTATATTATATTTCAATCTAAAATATAATATATAAAACATGGAAATTTCATAAATAATTTATGACATGATATTATGTTTATGATAATTTATAAATAAAATCAAACTTACGTTTTATTTCCCTTAAATATTTTTTAAAACTATATATCGAAGAATTAATTCCTCAATGAATATGCAATTAATTCCATCCGACAAATTATGATTCGTACACGCAACTATTGCTCCAATGTTTATTTACCGCAGGGATCACGGGTCGTGAAGTGTGTACTACTATTATAGGATAAGTTAAAGTGAAGATAAGGTAGGCCGTCAACTCTGATTTTGTAAATCGATGACTTCGATTTTGAAGAAAGATGTTGAGTTAAATCAAAATCAATATGCTTAGGTACAATTCAGTTTCAATTACTCAGCATTTCGTTTATGATTTGTTTTTTTAACTTATCACGTGTCGAATCAGACCAGATATCCGTCTAAGAAAATTGATTATTGTGACAGTTGTATATGAGTTTTTGTTGATATTCTATTGACGATTTTTGGAACTGAAACCAATTTATGGAAGATAGTTTGGTTTCCATTTACTTTTCAAAGATAAACCATAAACAAGAGTCCTTTGCAGTTTGCAATGCACAAAAGTCTATTCTTCTCTTTGAACAATTTTCTATTTCATTTCCTATTTTTTGAGATCGTGTATGGTGAGTAACTTGGCACGTCGCTATAGTGGAGGATGAGAATTTAGGACATTCTAGTTCATGTGAAAGTGTCCCTTTTCTACCTATTCCTTCTTTCTTCTTGTTTATTTTTAAAAACTAATTTATATTCCATTTCTTATTATGTTTGTTCACATATATATACATACCATGGGACACGAAATCCAACAGTAATTAAGCTTTCCCCAACTCAGAAAAAAATTTAATATCTTTTTTTTTTCCCACAATCATATCTCCAAAAATATTATAAATTTAAACATTACAGTGCCAAAAATCTCTTGACCCAAATTGTCCCAAGCACAACCAAAATGTATAGCTAACAGCCATAGTTTGTATATATTTCAAGAAACTGTTTACAAAAGAGCCAATACAAATTGGGATTCCACAGTACAAATTAATTCATCACCAGAAGCCATGGAATCTTGAATCATGACATCCTCGAGTTAATGAGAGACAGCCAATACTAACCTGTGCAATAATTTTTTTTAAAAAGAGAAGCATTAATTGGTGACAGATCATGGAGTGGAAAGTGCACTGTTCATCAGTGCTTCCACCAATGTCCCACAAACGAGAGGCTTCGGTGAAGGGATCCTAAGACAGCTCAATCCACCTCCAGGAACTGTTGAACAATCTTGCCCAGGTCTCTGGAGTTCTTTCCCAGGGATACAGTTAAAAGAGAAATCAAATCCCACGTTTCTGAACGACAATTTGTCACAATCTTGGCTGAACCCGGAAAAGAAATTTGCTGAAAGGGTTAGATTCAAAAGTGCCCTTAAAGAACATACTAAATCCGGTAAAGTCCCGGAGAATTTGTTGTTTCCAAAGTTGAGGACCTCGATTTCACTCAGACAAGATAAAGAATCGGGCAGATGCCCCGTCAACATGTTGAAACTCACGTCTAAAACTTGCAAATCAGTCCACAGGCCAACCCCGTCTGGTATGCAGCCTGTGAGTTGGTTGTTGAGGAGCAAGATTTCCTTTATCCCCATGTAGCTCAAACTGAAAGGGATTGTTCCTGTGAACCTGTTGTTTGCTAAGTTAATCACAGAAGCTGGAGAGTTACCTAAATTTTCCGGGATTTCACCATCGAATTGATTGTTATTTAGGAAAATTGCATCAAGTTTGGTGTTGAACAGATCCTCGGGAATGGGGCCTGAGAATGAGTTGAATCTGAGGTCCAAGTACAGGAGATTTGGAATGTAGAGAGACGTGGTGGGAAAAGGGCCTGAAAATTTGTTGTTGCTGAGGTCTAATTCTGTCAAGGATTCCAACTCCCTGAAAGATGAAGGCACAATCCCGGTGAACCTGTTGCTGTTGAGATGGAGAAGAGACAAATCCGTAAGAAAAGACAGTTCTTTAACCAGAACACCTTGAAGATTAGCATGGTTAAGATCAATGGCGGCCACCACTTTGCCCGTGGGATTCCCCATGAAATCTCGAGTTTCCGAACAGAAAACCCCCTTGTAAGAGCAGACATTTTGGCCAACCCAAGAACCCAGTAATCCCTTGGGATCATCTGTAATCGCAGATTTCCATGTCTGCAGCGCAGTATAAGCTCTACCGAGCTGCGACGCTGAAGGGTTGTTACTCGGGGGGTTGACACCTCCGCCAATCCACACACCCCCGCCGCCCATACCACCGCCCACGCCAATGCCAACCCCTCCGCCAACAATAAGTGCGAGCGCAGCTTCTGTAACAATAATTGGGAGGATAAGTGCAAGAAGCCAGCTAGTCTCCATGTTCTCGATGGTGAAATGTAAATGTTTTACCTATTTGATGGGATTTGCTGAGAGGATATACGGATTAGGTAGCTGCATTGATGACAAAAAAACTGGTGGGATTAATGAGTTCTGAATTCAATTTTACTGTTTATATGCCTTTCAATGTTTGAGCCTTTCACAGCTCACACAAATAACAAAAGAACAAAAAGTTTGCATACATGAACTAGAGTGGCTTACTTCACATTTACTAAATTGCTAAATTTGTGATTTTATGGTAGATGACTTGCACATTTATATATTGCTAGAGTTGCGCGGATTTGGTCAAATCCGAGACTTGTGAAAGAAAAATTAGACTCGAGATCCACTACATCCCAAAATCGGAACGGCTCAATCCGAATTGGGAGTGCAAAGTTGATATATTTTTAATTTTAAGACTTTTATACAACAAAAATAAATACGTTATTGAATGAATATATGTATCTGGATTCAATCTGAATTGGAGCTGCAAGACCTCTAAATTGATATATTTTTTATACAACAAAAATAAATAAATTATTGATTAATATTTTTTGTTTATAGCCAAATAGTAGACTACTCCAGTTACTTGATCCTTGGAAACTTATAGTAGCTATAAATTTTGCCTAATGTTTTGGATACTCGTCTGTGTTTAGTTAGATGGTGGAAATGTGAGTTGTGTTTATTTGCTACTTTGAACAATTATTTGACTTGAGAAATGAAATTGTGATTTGTCGAGTATGTAGGTTAAGGTACAGAAACAAAGCACAAAACATTGTCAAGCAAAAATGATATGATACTCCAAACATGAATAGCAAACACACAAAAAACGGAGTCACGTCTAGGGATGGCAATGGACCGAGGCGGGGGCGGGTTTGCCATCCCCATCCCCATCCCCGCCCCCATCCCCGATTCTATAAAATCCGGGATAGCAAACACACACAAAACGGAGTCACGTCTAGGGATGGCAATGGACCGAGACGGGGGCGGGTTTGCCATCCCCGCCCCCATCCCCGATTCTATAAAATCCGAGATCCCCATCCCCGCCCCCGCGGGGATGGGGATCTCGGTCCCTATCCCCGGGGATCCCCGTCTCCGCTTGAATTATTTTTTTTTTATGAAACTCTAAGTATTTATTGAATTGACACAATTTTTTAATTTGACTTAAAAAGTATTGATACAAAAATTCAAATACATACATAAAACTTACATAACATTAATAATCCATAGTTCAATATTCTCCAAAAAAAATCCATAGTTCCAATAAATATAAAAGATCAAACCCGTTAGCATCATCAAATTACTTTCTTCTCCATTATATCACATCACATCACTCCATGCTGTAATCAGTATTACTGTTAGTGCATGACTCTGGTTCCTAAAAAATTATAAGACATGAACAAAAAATATATAAATTTCAAACACGTTAATACAATAAAAAAAAATCAAATTATTACTTACCATTTCAAATAGAGATTGCTTTATAGTCTTCTGTTTTTTGTGCAAACATGTTTTTATGTGGTTAAACAAATGTCTGGTACCATTCTTACTTTCACCACCTAAAGACTTCTTACAATCAATACATATCGCTTTCCATTTTCTTCCAATTAGCTTCCTCTCAAAATGATCCCATGCAGGAGATCTAAATTTTCTTTTATTTCCATATTCTGCTCCCATAATTTCAGCATCTAAATTCTCATGTAATTCATTTTCCTCGATCAAAACACTCTCATTTTTCAATACAAGTTCTTGATTTCCTACAGTTGGAGCAGTCTCAACCTCTTTATCATTAGATTCCATCTGAAATGATATCAAATAATTTGCATAAGAGATAATTATGGATAATTAAAACAAACTTATCATTGTGCTAAAAAAGAACAAGTTTTCACTAAATCCAAAATTCATCGAACAATAGAAACAAAAAATAACAACAATACACACTTAGTTTTCCAAGTACCAAGAAGAACCGGCACACCGCACATGATACAAAGTCGATGGTTCTGTTGTCGTGGCCAATTACAATGAAGCCAAACTGCTTAATCAAGCACTAAAGGAACGTATCCATGGCCTTGAATGAGCAGCCCATTAATGGACACGCTACTGATGAGGTTGAGGAACAAGGAAGAGGTCGGGGAATTTCTAGGGGTCCAGGAATTGAAAGTCTTTCTTCGAGCTCGAATCAAGACGAATTGAAACTTTTTCTACGAGCTCGAATCATGAAGCCCACCAACAATAAAGTTTTTGCCTTTTCTTTGCTTCAGCTTATTAATATCCAGTTCAAACAACCCCACCCAAACGACAATATATCCTATTTTACATAGTTAAAAGCTACTACGGAGAAACATAATCTAAATCTAGATAACAATAGCAACCCACCTCACAGCGCACACAGGAAAAAAAAATGTAACCACAATAATTTTAACGAATTGTGACTTACCATTTGTGGGATTCTGCTTAAGAAGAAACCTAAAAATAGAATCGGTGACTTACCATTTGTCGTGAAGAGTTGGAGAGTCGGAAACTTGGAGTGTGAGTTGGAGACTACTGGAGGCGTCAGGCGTGAATCGGTGGTGATAGTGAATGGGAGAATGAGAATTGAGGGGTTAGGTTAGATATTGTTTATTTTGTATATTATTATTATTATTGTGTAAAAGTAAAAATTTACGGTAAAAAGTAAAAATCTCAAACTCTCAAAATTATCACACTACACACTTTATAATATTTTTCTCTCAACTCAATTGCGATTTTCTTCACAAATGTGAGATCTATTTATAGAAAATTTTTACAAATAATCCAAAAAATAAATTACATCATTACCTTCATCATCACACACAAATTTCAATGTTCAACACCTAATTTTACCTAATTTTCAACATTCAAATATTCAACATTCAAATATTCAATACACACATTTTAAATATTATTTTTCAACACTCTCCCTTGTGATGATGATCATAATGATTGTCTTCATTACGTGTTTTTATACTGACTCGTTAAAAACCTTACTAAGAAAAACTCATTGGGATAAAAACCATAGTAAGGGAAAAAGAGTGCAGTCACGTAAACTCCCCCTCATGTTGACACGAACAATTCTTCACAAATTTCATAGATTGCGCATCCCAATATTATATACGTGCTTTCTGAATATTGTCGTAGGAAGTGCCTTTGTGAAGAGATCTGATGAGTTTTCACTTGATTGAATGTGACGAACATCAATACATTTATTCTTCTCAAACTCTTTGGTGAATGCGAAGAACTTAGGAGGAATATGTTTAGTTCTGTCGCTTTTTATGTATCCTTCTTTCATTTGAGCAACACATGCAGCATTATCTTCATATAGTATCACAGGCTTCTCGTCGAATGATAATCCGCATGAGATTTGGATATGTTGGGTCATTGATTTTAACCACACACATTCACGGCTTGCTTCATGTAGTGCAATAATCTCGGCATGATTTGATGAAGTTGTTACGAGCGTTTGTTTCTGTGAA
>NC_133322.1:5832909-5833793 GCF_012295235.1 Primulina huaijiensis
AACCGGTCGTAAGTCACCGGGTGGAGAGGTCCTCGGTTGCGCCTACCGACTTCCAAACCCATAAGCATAAGGTGGCCACAAGACATATAGCATATATCTAAAAAATAAACATTTTATATTTTTATGCACGTAATATAATTAAAACCTTATTTTTACCGGATGAGTTGGATCGCTCCCAGGCTTGTTGCGACTTAACTCTAATATGTGACACATGCAAATAATATTACCTTGACTTAAACTTGACAATAGAACCAAAACTCAACAATAGAATCAAAAATGAGACTATTAGGACCAACCACTTGATTTTTATTCATGGTATCGTACCAACCCGAACTAACATTAAAACGACGTTTAACCATGATTAAAAATACCCCTAACATACTGAAAAACATGCACAAGAATTGCAAAACACGAAAATAGGTGAAAGGAATCCAAAAACATACAACACTCTTTCGAGAGTCATTTCGACACCTTTCACCGTAAATTCTCGTACGACCTCTAAACTCGACCAAATCACGAACGGCCAAAAACATGACTTTCCTAACTCATTAAGGTAGTGTCAAGTCCAGGGCCATAGGCTAAAAGCCAACCAATAACTCAAACCACCCCAAAAACCGAAACCATAGCTGCTGTCAAATTTCAGTAGTAACAGTTTGTGTCTTTTGTAGTGAAATTCCTGAATTTTATGACTATGAGTTTGAACCACCACCCAAGGACTCTTACCAACATCCTAAGGCATGGCTTGGACCATGGCTAAGGGCTAAAATCCAACCACAATCCAAACCCCACCCAAAAACCGAAAGTGTACACACTCAGAAAATGAAGGAACCGAAGTGCACTTGTGTAGTTGCTGTGATGTTTTTAATGGATCTGTGAATTAAACC